>NC_052961.1:2945733-3245733 GCF_013358895.1 Oreochromis aureus
TAATTGTCTTGTCATGTTCTTAAAACAAACTTTCTGTATGAAATGATCAGATAGACTTTAATGGAATCTGTGGGTTTTATTTTTTTCTGTAAACAACAGAAAATTAATTTAAAGGAATGTAGATATTTAAACCTGATATCTAAGATAAACCTAACAGGTAGTTTTGCTGAAATTGATGTTAGAAAGCTAAAAAAACAAAACAAAACTTAAGATGTTTAATATACATTTTTCTTTACATCCAGTCAATCAACTCTGATAATTAAAATGAAACTGATTTACAAGTTCACTCAGCTACCTTAAGGAGCTCAGTTAATTAATAAACTTAAATCAACTTAGCTAACAGGTTATGTTAGTTAAGCTAAAATAGATTCCTAAGTTAAAAGAACTACTAAAGTATTTGAATTAACTAAAAAACCCAAGTCAACTGAACTAGGACAAGAGTTTAAACAATAGATTATTTTAATTTAGCTGAAAGGGTTTTCCCAAGTAAAAATGACAATTAAAGGAGTTGAACTGACTAACAAATCTCAGTCAACTAAACTAAGGCGAAAGTTTAGACAACATGTGATTTTTCATTAAGATAACAATTGGTTGTGTTATGAGAACAAACTCTATTTCTTGACTTAACTTAAAATTTTAAGGCAGCCCTGTACCTGATATTTTTAAGTTGAAACAACAAGTTATATTTTACAGTGTACCTTGCATACAAAGACACCACAGGATGTAATGTCCTGCTGTTAGGATGGGCGACAGTTGAGCATGTCCATTTGCCAATAGCTGGATATTTCCTCCTAACCAGAGCTCTGTACAAAACGGGTACTACAGTTACTGTTCTTCACTCATTGCAATAGCCTCCTGTCATGTAATTCACATGTACAAGTTAATAGAAATGACTTCTGTGGTTAACATTAACCCTTTTTGCTCACCTTGTTCTTGTTACATCCCGGCACTTTTTCCATTTGTGCTTGTGTTGCCCCAAATGGGTCAAAGATGACCTGCATCTCTTAGTCTCTCATGGTTGTGTATGAGCCAAGTGTTGTCTTACAATGAGTGTCTGTTGTCGCAGACTCCCCCAGCTGCCACATCATACTTTAGCAGATCCAGCTACAAAGTGAAGATCTAGAAATTAAATTATAAATGGTCTTAAATGAGAGTTTAATTTTCAATGCCAACTCCCCTTTCTGAAACCTTTTGTGGACCCCTGCCAAACTGATGTAATCAAATATGAATCGATAATTAATGCAGCATTTTTCCGCCCCACCAGTGTCAAATAGGCATTTATTATCTAGAAGCACAAACATTCGTCATTTCCTTCCAATAAGGTGACCACTTAGTTGGAAAACATTTAAATACCTCACTTTCCAACTTTTCCAGGGGCCAAGTCTGCAATGTTTTCGGAAAATAACTTGTATGGCCCAATGTTTGACTACAGCACCTTTCCCTTTTCTCCAGCCCAGATTTTTGTTATTACTGTGAAGACATTATTGTCAGGCACGTGTCAGACACATTAGCTGTTCATTGTCTGCTTACTCAGCATTTTCTGGGTCACAGCAAGACTGCACCGCTGATGGCCCCTCACGGGCAGGCGCTGACGAGGAGGATAGTTTTCAGGAAAACTATCCTCCTCCTCCCCTTTTTGCCTTTCTCCTGCGGATTTTGTCTTGGCTGCTTTTTACATTTTTGTTCACTTCAGCGTATACCACCTCCTGGGATTTTAGGCCCTCACATGGCTCTTCGTTGGAAATGATGTTAGAGACCTTTTTTTTTTTTTTTTTTTTTTTTTTCTTTGAGGAATCTGAAATTTGTTGGCATGCATAAGACAAATATCCTAAACAGCCAGTTATGTGACATAGTTACAGCACAAAATATAAATGACAGTACTGTACCTCTGGATTGTGCCATTTAATTTTTCCACAAGGCCATTGGTTTGGGGATGATATGGTGAGCAGAGGCTTCTTTCGATGCCCAGGGTCTCACACAAGCCATAGTTGACCTTGAAAAGGTCATCACAGCTGCAATTACATATTTGCTTGATTTATTAATACCTTACCTTGTTGCAAAACTCTGAACCCTCGGTTGTGTCTTTTCCTCCTCGGTTTCACTGGATTGAAATGGTAGCTTTCTACAGTCGCTGCTTATCAACGGGCACTGTATTTGTAACTTCTAAAAACTTCTAAAACGGCAAACAGGACTTTGGTTAAGAAGAGGACAACCAACATTCTACCAATTCTATCAACCAGAGTGTTTCGGGCTGCGCTCCCTAACCGGGAGATAACTAGCAAGTTTACGGTAGCATTAGCTACCAGCAGCTGCTAGCTCGCCAGTTAAATAAAAGAAGAAATGACCCCTGGACTGGAAAGGCTGGTTAAGACAAATATTTTATTGGAGTTCCACGAATAACACAAACTAAAAACAGTATGCCACCCAAGAAAGGCCCAACACCAGAGGAGGTCGAGGACATAAATAGAATAGAATTCAACTTTATTGTCATTGCGCATGTCACAGGTACAGGGCAACGAAATGCAGTTTGCATCCATCCAGAAAGTGCTTCAGTCGTGATATATATTAGCAATAATAGAGATGTGTAAGTATATTACAGAAATGGGTCTATTATGGTATGTTATAATGTACAGTGTGAAGTATGTTATGAATATTCTATAACTATAAGTATGTACAGGCTGTAGTGAGTACAAGCTATGAACAGGATCTGAGATATACAGTTATACAGAAATGTGAACTATGTAAGTTATAAACAGTTGTGGGATTAAAAATTATATGTACAGAATGATTATTTACACAGAACTATACAGTAGTTATATATATGTGTGTGTGTGTGTGTGTGTGTGTGTGTGTGTGTGTGTGTGTGTGTGTGTGTGTGTGTGTGTGTGTGTGTGTGTGTGTGTGTGTGTGTGTGTGTGTGTGTGTGTGTGTGTGTGTGTGTGTGTGTGTGTGTGTGTGTGTTTTCAGTCCATGAGTTTAACGTGGGTCAGATGTCAGGAGGCAGAGTTCAGGAGTCTGACAGCTGTGGGGAAGAAGCTGTTCCGGTACCTGGTGGTCTTAGTCCGGAGGCTCCTGTAGCGCCTCCCAGAGGGCAGGAGGGTGAAGAGTCTATGTGATGGGTGACTGGGGTCTTTGATGATTTTCCCAGCCCTTTTCAGACACCGCTTCCTGTAGATGTCCTTTATGGCAGGAAGTGGTGCTCCGGCGATGCGCTGGGCAGTTTTCACGACCCTCTGCAACGCCTTCCGGTCAATCAATTAAAGCTTTATTCGTCACATGCAGGTTGCCCTGCAGTGAAATGGGACCCCCGACCTTACACATACAACACAGACATTACATGGGGATACCGGTCGGAGATTGGTAGCATTAGAGAAAAACATTGAAATGTACATTACAATGGGAAAGTACAAGAGGAAAAAAAGAGACCCCTACTCATGCTGTGCTTCCATGGTAGGACAGCATGAGAACAGGAAAACAAAAACTCCTCTGCACAAAAAAGCACATGAATGTCCACAGCACAACATTATGAAGGACATGACAAGCCACAGGGTTGGGTGGGGGGTGAGGAGTTATCCGAAGCGAACACAGCAGCCGCCCTGCACAGCGCTATCATTCCAGCGCGGCACATAGGCCCGCCGTGTTCCCCCGCAGGAAACAAGCATCGAAGGCGTTTGGAAAGGGAGGGGGATCAGTGTTTGCTTATCAGTGTATGTGTATGCGTGTCCATAGTTCAGCGGAGACAGTGTCCTTCGCCCTGCCAGGCTAAGTAAACAGTCTACCAGCCAACCCAGGTGGCCTTGCATGGGATGGGAAGGAACAGTCTCAACATAGTCGTTATCAGGGATTGTTTAGATCAGCTCCAGCCTTGAGCCCGCAGCTGGCGCCGGAAGGGTAGTCATATTATGATTGCGATTGTCTTCCAACAACTCATGAGAATTTCGAGCTGTTTCTTTTAGCACTCCGACACTGGTCCCTCCATCACCCGTTGGATAGTTGAGAGTTTTTCCATGATGTTATTTACCTTCAATTCCGTGATCTTGTCATTCTTTTGCTCACAGATCAGATTCTGAGACCTCGCGACCGCAGCCAACTGATCCGTGATGTATTCCAACTTCCGCCCATAGTTGTTGATTTGAGCGGATTCTTCCCTGATGTGTCCCAATATCCGCTCAGAGATGTTGTTCTGAGTATTCACTGCAGCCGCACTGCCTCCAAGCTCTTGACCACGTCCCGCTCTGTGAGCTCTTTTCTGAAAACCCGCACCTCGTCCCGTCAATTCAATCTCAGCGGGCAGCTTTGTGGCGGTTTGGACAGCCGGTTCTGCTAATTCTCTGATAAGCCAGGGCCAAGCCAGCTCCAATCAGCAAGAACCCTGTTATCATGGTTCCGAATAGGTAGATATCTTCAGCGTCCTCGATCGACAGTCCCGCCAGGCACACAATCCTCCAAGTCTGCCACCCGTCCATCATGTATCCGGCAGGGAAGGTCCCTCCAGGGCACTCGGGCTCTCCCGAGCCCAGACTTCTCGTTGAGAAGAGGGTGTCAATAGCATTCAGAGACCAGTTGATCAAATCCATAGTTCTCTTTAGGTTTTTAGACACAGACTGTGAGAGAGTGTTCCAGGGAAGTGATAGGAAAAAAAACACGAGACGAGACAAGGACATAAGCAGCTAAGCAGGGAAGATGGGGGGGAAAGGAGGAGAGGAGGAAAAGTGCGACCGCCTTCGCTGAGAGCCAAAGGTCCGAGGCAGAGCAGTTCCCGTACCAGACTGTTATACAGTTGGTCAGGATGCTCTCGATGGTGCAGCGATAGAAGTTCACCAGGATGTCTGAGGAAAGGTGGTTCTTCCTCAGAGTCCATAAAAACCTCCCTCGGAGCACTGTGCGGAGACGTGGCCACAGTCAGGGCGCAGCAGGAGCTGCTTCTGGGGCTTCTGGAGGAGGTAAAACAGCTACGCCTCCAAAATGCCGAGAAGGACAGACGAATCATGGATCTCGAGCGGCGGGTGGATGAGCTGGAGCAGTACACCCGTACGAACGATGTGGTCATCAGCGGTATTAAAATCAAGCCCCGGGAACGTCGGGGAGCCCAGCGACGAGGAGACCCGCTCGATGGAGCAACAGGTGGCGTCCTTCCTTCAAAGCAAGGGGATAGAGATGGACCTGGAGCACGTAGAAGCATGTCACCCACTGCCCAGGAGGAGCGACAGACCGCCGGCCGTCATTATGAGATTCGTCAATCGGAAGAACAAGGTCGCACTGCTGAAACAAGGACGCAAACTGAAAGGCACGAACGTTTTCATTAATGAGCATCTGACACAAAAAAAACGCAGACATCGTGAGGAAGGCAAGGCAACTGAAGAAGAACGGTAAAATACAACATACATGGGTAACAAACTGCAAGATTTTCATTAAGCTAAACGGGACACCAGAAGAGGCAAAAGTACTGATAGTGAGGAACATGGAGGATCTGGACAAGTACAACTGACACTAATGTATCGAGGTAATATATAACTCTAATGACAATCAAATGATAAATACACCAACATCTCTAATTACACCAGGAAATGACATGGACACGTTGAAATCAATTCTCCAACAGAAAGTTATTGATCTAGATTGTGAATACAAGGAGCATAATATAATAGACCCAGAAATAGATTCTGAAAGTCATTTTCTCTCTTCTTTTGTTAAAAATTGTAATTATTTCACACAGGAACAATATGAAAAAAAAAATCAACCTAGACGGGAAGCTCTCATTAATTCACTTTAACAGCAGAAGTATGTACTCTAATTTTTAATTAAGGACTACTTGCAACAATTTTCTCGCCCCTTTAGTGTTATAGCCATCACTGAAACTTGGTTCAATGTCGATAAAGGAATAGATTTCGGTTTGAATGGATATGATTTAAAATACATGAATAGATTAAATAAGGCGGGTGGCGGGGTTGCTATATATGTTCATAACTCTATAAAATATGTTGTAACAACTATGTCTATGGCTATTGATGGAATTTTGGAATGTTTGACCATTGAGATCATGAATAGGGAAAAAAAGAGAAATGTTATAAGTTGCATATATCGGACACCCAGTTCAAGTATCGACACTTTTAATGAATGGATAGGAAAAAATGTTTGCTTCGGTGAACCAAAAATTACTATTCATCTGTGGTGATTTTAATATTGATTTGCTAAACCCAACAAGGTTAAAAGCCATTGATGACTTTACTGACACGATGTACAGCTTATCACTATATCCAACAATAACAAAGCCAAGCAGAATAACATCACATAGCGCCACTATTATTGACAACATTTTTACCAATGTCATGGATTTCCAAATTAATAGTGGCCTGCTTGTCTGTGATATAACTGACCACTTACCAGTTTTTACTTTGTGTGACTGTGATTTAAAAAAAAAATAGATACTAAGATTACGATAGCAAAGCGAACAATAAATGAAGAAGCAATTCATGCCTTCAATTTCGATTTAGCACAACAAGATTGGAGTTTGGTGTATGAAGAGTCAGATGTGGACAAGGCTTATGACAATTTCCTAGATATTTTCACTATGTTGTACAATAAACATTGTCCTGTAAACGAACACAGGACAAAGGGGAAAAAAAAAGGCTCACAAAAGGAATCATCAGTGCTTGCAAAAAGAAAAACAATCTGTATAAACAGTTCATCAAAGTAAAAACAAAAGAAGTGGAACGTAGATATAAAGCATATAGAAATAAATTGACTGATATTATAAGAACGAGTAAACAACTTTATTATAGAAGAAGATTATATGAAAATAAAAACAATATAAAAGGAACTTGGGATGTGATAAATAACTTAATTAAACAAGGATCTTCTGGAATATCATATCCTGAATATTTCATTGATACAAATGGTGAAAATCACAACATGAGTAACATTGTTGATGGGTTCAATAAATTTTTTATAAATGTTGGCCCTGAACTAGCAGCGGACATCCCGTGTCAAAAAAATGAAAATATCAGTAATATAAAATCAAATCCTTTTTCACTGTTTCTCTCTGCTACAAATGAGCAAGAAGTAATAAATATCACATTAAAATGTAAAAGTAAGTCTTCAATGATTATCATGACATAAATATGTCTGTAGTTAAACAGGTTATTCTGAATATTGTTAGTCCCTTAACATATGTCTGTAATTTATCATTTCAGTCCGGTTGTTTTCCCAAAAAATGAAAATTATGAAAGTAATACCACTATACAAAAGTAATGACAAACACAGTTTTACCAATTATAGGCCTATTTCTCTACTGCCTCAATTCTCAAAAATTTTAGAAAACTTTTAATTCAAGATTAGAAAATTCCTTGGAAAACATCAAATAACAAATGTTGGTCAGTATGGTTTCAGAACGCAAAGAACCACTTCAATGGCGATAACTGAGGCAGTAGAAGAAATTACTAATGCACTGGATAAAAATAAATATGCAGTTGGTATTTTTGTTGATCTCAAAAAGGCCTTCGACACAATCAATCACTCAATTTTATTGGATAAATTGGAAAGAGATGGTATTCGAGGGAAAGCTGGTAACTGGTTAAAAAGTTACCTAACGGGTCGGGAACAATATGTTAGCATAGGGCATTACCATTCAGAGAAACTTGATATTACATGTGGTGTTCCCCAAGGGTCAGTGTTGGGACCAAAACTTTTCAATGTGTACATAAATGATATTTTTGATGTTTCTCAAGTACTTAAACTCATACTGTTCGCAGATGATACCAACATTTTTCAGTAGCGATGATTATACTGATCTTGTAATGACCGTAAACAGGGAGCTAAAATTAATAAAAAAAAAATGGATGGATATAAATAAATTATCATTAAATATAAATAAAACTAAAGCAATGTTTTTTGGTAATTTAAAATATAATATAGAATTACCAATTATTATTATTGAAGGTGTACCAATTGATAATGTGAGTGAAAACAAATTTTTGGGAGTCGTAATTGATAACAAAATTTCATGGAAACCCCACGTCAGACACATAAAAACCAAAATTTCAAGAAGCCTCGCAATTTTGAACAAAGTGAAACCATACCTTGATAAAGATGCACTTCGTACTCTGTACTGTACCCTGGTCCTTCCATATTTTACATATTGTGTGGGGAAACACATATAAAAATGCAACCAATCCATTAGTCACAGTACAGAAACGAGCACTGCGTATTATTCACAAGGCTGGTTATCTAGATCATACCCACAAACTCTTTCTTCAGGCAAAGTTACTTAAATTCCAGGATCTGGTTAATTACAATACATCCATAATCTTATACAAAGCCTTTAATAAACTTCTACCTGCAAATTTACAAACTGTATTTGAAATTCGAGAAAGGGTTTATAATGTGAGAGGCTTCGGAGAATTTAAATTACCCAGAACTCGAACAACCCGTAAAGGTTTTTGTGTGTCTGTATGTGGTGTGAAAATCTGGAACAGTCTGAGTTTACAACTGAAACAATGCAAAAATATTCATAAATTTAAATTCCTCTACAAACAGTTGGTCTGGTCTAGGGATGGGTATCAAAAACCGGTTCTTGTTGAGAACCGGTTCCCACTGTTTCAATTCCTTGGAATTGTTTGCCATTTTTGCAAACGATTCCCTGATCGATTCCAGTCGCCCCGAATGACGTCACCACGTTGCGGAGCGTCGGAGCGTACCTGGCAGGAAACACGGCGCCTAAGCAGCTCAAACGCTCAAAAGTTTGGTTATACTTTACCAGAACGGATGACAACAGGGCAACTTGCAATACTTGCAAAGTAGATATTTCATTTAAGGGAGGAAACACTACGAATATGCAAAAGCATTTGCTCACAAAACACGCGATGAACTTAAATGAATGTCGTGTTTTTAATTCCGCTCCGGACTCGTGAATCTCAACCCAGCAGCAGCGGTAACGTTTGCATGTCATCTCCCGTTAATGCGGCAGGTAAATAATCAACTAACAGTGCATATTATGTTAGCGCGATCTGCCTTATTACAAAACCTGCCATTGTGCATTTAGGTGACCGTGATGAGAGAGACAGAGTCTGGCTGGCGCTCGCTGGCAGTTGTCGCTGCAGTCCACCGGTAGCGTCTCTTTTCAGGCCCGAATGTCACCGAGCAGTGATTAAGTTTGTGGTCAAAACCTTGCAGCCATTTGCCACAGCAGATGGTAAGTGAATGTGTTTAATTGTAGGCAGGGACATTACTGGATATTCTTGTGTAATTGCTACAGAATAATTTATGTTATACTTTGTTATTGCTACAGAAGAATATTTATTTTATTATTTTACATTTACAATTTTCCCCGGGGACCCTGTGACACCCCATTGAAGAGCCATAGGCTGGATCTCTTAAGATCTCACTGTTGGGTTTATAAGGCCATGTTACTCCTAAATTTCTATCTTGTTCAGAGAGAAGATATAAAACAAAGTTCTAAGCTAATTGACCTTAGTGTTCTCCTTTTTAAAAATAAGAATCGATAAAGAATCGAATCGTTAAACAGAATCGAAAATGGAATCGGAATCGTTAAAATCTTATCAATACCCATCCCTAGTCTGGTCACAGTATAATCAATGATGGTTTTGGTGTGCTCTGTAATGTCTGTTCTCTTACCATTGCTGGTATGGATTCCAAAAAAAAGACTATGTATGTCTGTATGTATGTATGACCTGTTACCTGTGGTAACGCAATTTTATAATTAATATATTTTGTATTCAGTTATGAAGGTTCTATTTGTTGTTTGCGAGCTGCCGTTGAGATGCCCGGGGCTGTTGATGTGTTGTTTGGTTTGCAATGATGGGCGTAGCTGTGGGAAGCTATTGTTGTTTTTGTTGATGAGTGAGTATAGGGGTGGGATTTAATACGTTTTCTTCGTCCCACTCCTTTTCAGGTAAAATTGTTTTTTGTTTTTGTGCACTTTATGTTTAATATATGTATTTTGTTGTGCCTGAAATGAACAAATAATAAAAAAAAAAAAAAAAAAAACCCTGGTCTGGTAGCAGTCTTTTAGGTGCACCAAATTTGTTAAAAAAAACAACAAAAAGAAATCAAGAACACAACTGGTGACCTCATCTGCTGTTTTGCTTTTTAGTGGGTAGGCCTCAGCCCATTTGGTGAAATAATCAACCATGACACAAATGTATTGATTACCACCATCTGTTAAAGTCAGTTTACCCACAAAATCCATCCCAAGGAGCTCAAAGGGCTCCGTTGACCTGTGAGGGGAAAAGACAAGTGTTATATTACTTTTGATGTATTTGAACAGTATCCAATATTCTGTTTGTGTTACTGTACCTCTATTGGAATGTATCCTCTTTTGTCCTTAATATTGACCCACTTACACTGGCATTGTGGGCACTGAGCAACCTGTTGACAAATACAGTAACATGACATGCTCAAAAACAATTTAACTTTCTCCCTGCTTTTCATAATAATCAGCACAATGACTTATAGCTGTAGGTAATGTGTTAGAGAGAAGCAACAAAGTACAAGGTTGAGGTTCATTTTGAGGAAATGTACTCAACCATTTTTGAATGTCCCCCTCCATGCCAGGCCAGTAATAGCGTGCCATGATAGCACTGTGGGTCTTCTCCCATCCAGTGTCCATCAAAGTGGCTGGAATAAAACTCCACAAAAATTTCACTTCCCTCTTTGGGAGAGCAGACCACTTTCGCCAAGTGCTCAGTTTTGTTTTTCTTCGGCCTGAATATATAATGCAGGTCTCCATCTAAATTAAACAAAAAACAAATGATCACATAAGACCACAATACTACACTCTGATAGTTTACATGACATTATCCATTGTACTCACCATTTATCCTGAGTGATAAATGGTGATAGCGATTGTGGAGTTTGAACTTCAGAAGCTCACTCACAATTTTGGGATACATTTCCCCCACCTACACCTATCTACCTACTCCACTGTACCACAGTCACGCAGACTCAAAAACACACGACACAAACCAACTGGCACACCTCAGTCACTCACTTTCTGAAATCCACTCACTCTCACAAGTTCTTCTCAATCACATTGGCTATAGTTGCTTTCTAATTACTAACTGCTGTAAATTCACTGCCTAACTGCTTTCTCCTCACAAAACCCACAAATGTTTGTTTTACTCACCAAGCTTATATAGACTGTATATAACTACCAATTCTCTCCAGCTGTGCTGATCAATTACCTATATCGGCTCCACGTGTTCCTAGCAAACACTAAATGACTGGACCAAGGTGACTAGTTAAACAATTTCAATATACAGAATTAGGGCTGGGCCATATTATACCGTTCACGGTAATACCGGTCGGTATAATGTTGGGCAACGATAAGAAAATGAAATATCGCGATGGAATATGGGTAAAACGCGCATGCGCAGCGCCTTTGTTTTCATATGCTCATGGCGGGAAAAACCATGGAGAATAAGAAGGGCGAAAGCCGATCGTTGAATGAAATGGATGAACCAGAATTGGTTTGTAAAAATGCTACAACTTCAGTGGTGTGGAACTGGTTTAGCTTTCGTCTGTCAGATACACAACAAAGCACTATTTTTGGTAGCGCATGCTAGCGGGCCGTCGTCATTACCGTGTTTTTTGGGGGGAAAATATGGCGCACTTAAAATCAATCCTTAGATTTTCTCTGAAAATCGACAGTGTCCCTTAAAATCCCGTGTGCCTTATGTATGAATTCTGGTTGTGTTTACTGACCTCGAAACGATTTTGTGGCACACGGCGCTCGAACATCTGTCAAAGGTTTGAGTACGACTTTGCTAAGTTACGAACCCGCACCGCTTGATGGATTGTCGGAGCATTACGGCCATCGTAGGCAGGCGCCTCACGGAGTGATACGTACTGTGCTTCAACATAATATTACCTGTGTGTGTGTGTGTGTGTGTGTGTGTGTTTTTAACCTAACGTTTTGTGGATATTATACATGATTATGCTGAGGATATGTCAGCCAATTTCCACTGGAAATGCCTTTTGGTTAAACTGTCAGCAAGGAATTTGCATTTGCACTGTTAAATTTTTATATAACTTTAAGGCACATAAAAAAAAAAAAAAACAGCTGCTTGTTTAAGTGAAAATTGATGGGTTTTTTTTGTTTTTTGCACTAATAAAGTTGTGGAGTTGTAAAGTATTTTGTCTAGTGTCAATTATATCGTTATCGCAAATTTTCAAATGTATATCGTGTTAAATATTTTTGGTCAAATCGCCCTGCTCTATGTAGAATGACAGAAAAGACAGGCACACTATGCTAACAGAACGTGTTGTGTGAGAACATTAGTGAAATATTTCTGTGTAATATATTTTTGAAATATTTCTTTGTGAAATTACATAAACAAAAGGAGTTGTGATGTCTAAAACTTCATTTATATGATAAGATGAAAATAAACACACAATTGCATTTCATGTAGTTGAAAGTCACAAATGTATTGTGTAACAAATTCAAACATGGTGATAGAACCAGGTGCAGATGTGTGTCACAAGTTCAATTCAATTTTATTTATATAGCGCCAAATCACAACAGTCGCTTCAAGGCGCTTTATATTGTACAGTAGACCCTACAATAATAGATGCAGAGGAAAAACCCAACAATCATATGACCCCTATGAGCAAGCACTTTGGCGACAGTGGGAAGGAAAAACCCTTTTAACAGGAAGAAACCTCCGGCAGAACCAGGCTCAGGGAGGGCGGGGCCATCTGCTGTGATTGGTTGGGGTGAGAGAAGGAAGACAGGATAAAGACATGCTGTGGAAGAGAGACAGAGATTAATAACAGATATGATTCAATGCAGAGAGGTCTATTAACACATAGTGAGTGAGAAAGGTGACTGGAAAGGAAAAACTCAATGCATCATAGCAAGGTTATTATCGTTAACGAAAACTAGAAGTGAAAAAACATTTTCGTTAACGGAAATAAAAATATCCATCCATCCATCCATCCATTCGCTTCCGCTTATCCTTTTCAGGGTCGCAGGGGGCGCTGGAGCCTATCCCAGCTGTCATAGGGCGAGAGGCGGGGTACACCCTGGACAGGTCGCCAGTCTGTCGCAGGGCTAAATAAAAAGGGAAATAAAAATAAAAACAAAAAAAGGAAAACTAACTAAAACTGTAATGAGTGTTCAGAAAACTAACTAAAATTAACTGAATTTATAGCAAAAATGTGTTTAGTTTTCGTTGATGTGTGCGTGTCATACAATAGTCAAGGGTGAAAATGAAGTTTAGTTTCCAGGTTTTTTTCGTGCTGTGTCTCATTATGCCAGCAGGTGGCAGTACGTTAGTCTGTGTCGCTGCTCCGTCCACGCGCAGAATCATGTCAGGAAAAGTCGGGAGAAAGCGCCAGAGTCCAATTTGGGATTACTTTGAATATGACTGTGTTTTGGATAAAGCAAGTGTCTTGTAGTGGATCGAGACAAATTATGAGGGACATTTCTAAAGGGAAAAAAATCCCACAAACCTTAAAGTGCACTTGAAAAGCTCACACAAGAAGGCTAACCTAGCCTAGCTTACCTGGAGAAGGTAAGGGAGCACACTCAACCCTCATCCCCAGAAACAGAAGCTAACCCCAGGCAAGGCAGCGTGATGCATCCCGAGACAACAGGACTGGGATATCTACATAACTGTGTGAGTCAATTGCCTTAACACCCGGTGCTGCAAGAGTTAATAGTCTCATTGGGGCCAAGATATACATTTTATAGTTGCCTGGTATCAATGGTTGTTCATCTGCCTTTATTTATTTATTTATTTATTTAAAGAACCCATAGGTGGGAATGTGAGTTGTCTGTCTCATGTGTTAGCTCCTGCGACAGACAGGCGACCTGTCCAGGGTGCAGGGTATGGTAGCTGGAATAGCAACATACCCAAGGATAAGCAGAAGAGAATGACTGATATGATGAAACTGGGATTTTGTTACACTTTATTGCAAACACAACTAAAACTATAACTGAAACTAATCAAAACTAAACTGAAACTAAGGATTTTCAAAAAAATAAAAAATAAACTAAACTAGCAAACAATTGGTAAAAACTAATTAAAACTAATATAAAATTGAAAATCTGAAGTCAAAACGAAATAAAAATAAAAACTAATGAAAGTTGCAAAACTATTAAAACCCTGCATCATAGGAATCCCCGGCAGCCTACGTCTATTGCAGCATAACTAAGGGAAGTAAATCTGGCTGTATGATAAACAGAAAATGATCCCTGTTGTCTTTGCTTACTGACTGGTTTTATTCTTGACAATCGACATTGCTGGCATTGCCTCTTTCAATGTGTTTGTGGGTAGATTTGAATGCACCAGTGGAAGTGCAGCCACTCAGCCTCTACTCAATGTGATCATCAAAACAGGTGCAGATGTGTCACAAGTAAATCTAGTAGTAGGCTATGGCACTTGGCCACAGGTGGCAGTAGTGGACTGACCTCCCTTTGAGACTGCTCCAGCTGCAATGTAATAGTCAGTAGATCTGCTACAAATTATGCAATTTCTGGAAATAAATCATGAATATTCCTAACTTAGACATGTTTACTTTTAATGCTAACTCCTCCACACTCAAAAACAGATGACAAACCAACTAACACACCTGAGTCACTCACTTTGTTAGATCCACTCACTCTCATAGGCTCGACTCACACTGGCTCTGTTTATTACTAATCACTGTGTAACTGCTGTAAATTCACAGTAACTGCCATCTCCTTACAAATGTTTATTAAATTAACCACACTTACATAGACTGTGTATAACTACCACCTCTCTCCAGCAATGTTGATGAATTTCCTATATTGGCTTACAATGTTCATTTCCAGAGAAAAGAAACAGGCAGACTGTGCTTACAGGATATGATATTACAACACTATTGAAACATCAGTGTGTAATATATTTTTTCAAGATGTATTTCTTTGTTATGGGGAAAAATATTGAAATCATCATGAAGAACGGGGTTGGTGATTTCTATAACTTTGTGTATATAATTTGGCATTTCTTACTGACGTAGGCCAAAAATAAATGTGTAACACCATTTCATTTAGTTTAAAGGTTTATTTGCAAGACACTAACAAAAAAACAAAATTGAAAGTTACAAATGTATTGTGCATGAAATGCATTTAAACGTGGCGACAGAGCCAGGTGCAGATGTGTGTCACAAGTAAATCTGGCTGTAGGCTATGGCACCTGGCCACAGGTGGCGCTAGTTGACTCGATTCCATTGAGTGCACACATAGTAAACTGCACGCTTTAGTTGTGAAGCGAAAACGCTGAAATCAGACTAATAACACATACGTAGGAAACGATAACCAAGACAAGATTCTCCTGATCATTTACTCTTGCTGTCCTGTGAACAGCATCGGCGTGGTGTTAATTGTTTGCTGTTTTTGCGATCGCCTCGTGCAGGAGAATATCGGCAGGTAAACTCGTGACATTTTTAAACATTTTGCTGTTCAACAGCAGCAAGACTGACGGAGTGTGTTTGGGGTAACCTCACAAATGTCACAGATGAAATATTTGGTGTTTATTTGCTGGTTTGTCGGGAGCGGCTCCTGAAACGCAAGTCTACCCCACATCTGTTCGACCAACGCCAGTTAATCTGCGACGCCAATTAATCTGGAACACCGGCTGGTTAACCAGTTAGCATTCCGGGCACGACATGCAACGCCGGCGCACGTCGGCCCAGATGCCTGGCCAATACAATTGAGCTGTGATATGTTTTGTCATCGAGTTTTGTCGCACCCCATGTGTCCTGCCATGGGGTTGCAAGGAGCCGCCTGGGAAAATCATTTTCCAGAGGCTTTGTGGCACCAACAAGTGGGTGTGTACTTCGTTCGTGCGAGTGTCACGACTCACTCGTGTATTGAGTGAGTCGTGATAGAAAATGCGGGTAAGTCCACACGACCTCGGGGCGCACCAATCGACCATCAGTTTGTATGCCTTGGTCATAGGTAGGGATGGGTATCGAAAACCGGTTCTTGTTGAGAACCGGTTCCCACTGTTTCAATTCCTTGGAATCGTTTGCCATTTTTGCAAACGATTCCCTGATCGATTCCAGTCGCGCCGAATGACGTCACCACGTTGCGGAGCGTCGGAGCGTACCTGGCAGGAAACACGGCGCCTAAGCGGCTCAAACGCTCAAAAGTTTGGTTATACTTTACCAGAACGGATGACAACAGGGCAATTTGCAATACTTGCAAAGTAGATATTTCATTTAAGGGAGGAAACACTACGAATATGCAAAAGCATTTGCTCACAAAACACGCGATGACCTTAAATGAATGTCGTGTTTTTAATTCCGCTCCGGACTCGTGAATCTCAACCCAGCAGCAGCGGTAACGTTTGCACGTCCTCTCCCGTTAATGCGGCAGGTAAATAATCAGCTAACAGTGAATATTATGTTAGCGCGATCTGCCTTATTACAAAACCTGCCATTACTGTGCATTTAGGTGACCGTGATGAGAGAGACAGACAGTCTGGCTGGCGCTCGCTGGCAGTTGTCGCTGCAGTCCACCGGTAGCGTCTCTTTTCAGGCCCGAATGTCACCGAGCAGTGACTAAGTTTGTGGTCAAAACCTTGCAGCCATTTGCCACAGCAGATGGTAAGTGAATGTGTTTAATTGTAGGCAGGGACATTACTGAATATTCTTGTGTAATTGCTACAGAATAATTTATGTTATACTTTGTTATTGCTACAGAAGAATATTTATTTTATTATTTTACATTTACAATTTTCCCCGGGGACCCTGTGACACCCCATTGAAGAGCCGTAGGCTGTGGATCTCTTAAGATCTCACTGTTGGGTTTATAAGGCCATGTTACTCCTAAATTTCTATCTTGTTCAAAGAGAAGATATAAAACAAAGTTCTAAGCTAATCGACCTTAGTGTTCTCCTTTTTAAAAATAAGAATCGATAAGAGAATCGATAAAGAATCGAATCGTTAAACAGAATCGAAAATGGAATCGGAATCGTTAAAATCTTATCAATACCCATCCCTAGTCATAGGGTCACAAGACTGCTCCAGTGGGAAATCTCCCGTGGGGCATTCCACCGGAGGCGGAGGCACCTCTGAAGAGGGCCCCGCCACCGCCTCCCACCCAGAGTTGGTGTTGGACGACTCTGCGTCACCGCCGAACGCCGCACAGACAGTACATGCGTCTACTGGTTGCGAAAGCATCCCCACATACCGCCACAACAAGCTATGAAACCCCGGCCAATTGGTACCTAGAATCAGGGGATATGAAAGGCGGTTTATGGCTTCTGCCCAGGACACAGGTACTCTTCTGCAACCATCACTCCCCTGCTACATCTCACTGCAAGACAAAGTCATCAATCCAGTTCAGCACACCTGCTGTTCCCCCGCCTCCATGCCGCCCTGTGAGCTCACTGCGTCACCCCTCCTCAGCAGCAGGCTAAAGACCACACCTCTGCCAAAGAGGGGTTTCCAAGTGAGCGTCCGGGTGAGGAGTGGATGAGTGGATTCCAACCCGAGTTCTAGTGTTCCAAAAGAGTCGGCTGGCAGGAGGACAAGCAGGCGAGGACCAGAGGAGTGAGTTGCGGGAAAAAGTGAGAATCTTTGTTACTGAGACCCAACGTCCAGAGAGGAAGGTTGCAGGTGTGTGTGGAGACTTGGCATGGCTGCTTGACGCGAGAAGAGAACAAGGTAAGTACTTATCATGAACATTTCTGAGGCCTGGTTACCACCATAGGGTAGTTGACAAACTGACAAAGAACTGAAGGAGATGCTCGTCTTAAGTAATCGTCTTGTTGACTGCTGAAGATGGGGAACAAATGGAGAGGTGCAGGTGTGGAACCTGGGCTCCACCCCAAGGGGCGGATGCTGCAATGCAAAGCCAGAACAGAAAAACAGTGGTTTCTCACTCGGATTATTCCAAATGATGGAAGCTTTCATCAACATCTCTTTGGACCTTAAATTGAGAAGCCCAGTGAAAAGCTACAAAATACAGATTCAGTATTTGGAACCAACTTCATAAGTTTTATCTGTTTAATTTGCAATAATAATGCAATAACGAGGGAACAAACATCACCTGACTGAATAATTCACATATAATAATTCACATATTCAGAAAGCGTACTAATGTAATGTAGTCCTGCAACGCAGAATTATGGTTGTACTTTTTTATTGTACTTTTTTTTGTCTTGCAAAACTAAACCTTGCTGTTTGTTTGAAATATTAATCTGACATAAAACTGAGAAAATTACCGAAATGTCGGCCTGTACACATACACGAGAAACACAAGAGTTCTCCTTTAATGATGTTTACTGTGCTCCTCTTAATGTACACAGGTACAACATAGAGCTGGTGAATAAAATGTACAATGAAATCATATTTCAACATACATAAAACATATTGCCATATAAAAATCATAAAATATAAACAAGTGGACAAACTGGTGTACTGGGAAACTTAGGACTTCTTATTTCTTCCTTAGCTTGATATTCACACGGCTAGACCGTCACCATGAGCAGCTTCTCTAACCTTTTTTCTAAACAGGAAGTGACCTCTGTCTTTGCCCTTAGACTAAATTAATCAATTATTTTACAGATGTCAAATTAACAGTATTCTAATCCTGTATACAAATAGGAAAATGTTAAACATGTCAAACATAAAAATCTTTAAAAATAAAATGCGTTAATGACATTAGCATTGCAAGAGCTCCACCTAATGGTGAAACACCAGCACTCAACAGCTGTTACAACAGACATAGTTATAACTGTCTTAAACTGTGCACTTACACCTCCTGTGTTCCAGTGTATTCCCTCAAACTGTCGTCTTCTGAATACTGCCTGCCTTTATTTACCAATCAAGAAATCTATAAGCTGTCCACAAACACTGGAACAATGTACAGGGTTAATTCAGTTATAGATGTGTGATCCTGCATCCTTCCAGAGCAGAGCAGACCATAATGAGGTTTTAGTAAAGAGTTTTGTCTAAATGATATTCAGAAAAGCACTTTGTGTTTCAGTTCAAACAGAAGCTGAAGAATAACGGTGTGAAAGGAGGCATCGAACTGAGCTGGAGGAAGCAGTCAGACGGGGAGGTCTTCCACAGGGATGAAAAGGAAACAAAGAACACAGCCTGAAATAACGAGTTTTAAATGTTGATCAGGGCGCGTGTATTGTTTTTGTTTTGTTATTTTCAGCGCATTGTGTTCTGCGTCCTGATTGGCTGTAGACCATTGTCAATCAATCTCGTGCCCTGTCTCCTGTACAGTACAGAATGCGTTCAGCTTGTCAAATTTACATAAATCTTCGATCACTAGCAGTGTGACTCTGAAGTGCTGCGCTGTATGTTTGTACGTTTCTCCCTAACAAACAAGAATGTCAGCCAAACGTTTTGCACCACCAAAGGCAACCACAGGTGCCTTTGGTTTCATTCTATAATACTGGCCTTATTTTTCTATGAAGGTTTGAACTTTGAGTGTTTAAACAAGAGAGAAGTGTGAAAATGTTCATGCCTGTCTGAGAAAAGTGTATAAAGTGTGTAGTGAAGAGTTTTACAGCCTTAAAACATCTATAATAATTGTAAAAAAATTAAGTTGTCTACTTCGCAGATTTCACCTATCGCGGGTTAATTTTAGAACGCAACTCCTGCGAGGGACCACTGTACTGTTATTTTACATTTAGGGGATTGATTTTTTTGTGTCTGTCTGGATTCATCATTTGATATCTTTATTCTGGTAGATTGCAATCTGTGTTTATTATGACATCACTGAGACTTTAACTTTTGTTTTCCTGTGTTCTGGTTTATGTCTGTTAGTAGGAGTTTTTAGTTTCTTACAGGTATCTGTGACTGTTCCTCCCTCAGTCTCATGTCTGTGTTCATATCTCAGCACTCCGGTGTTCTCTACTCAGGCATCTTATTAAGTGTTAGGAAATAGACAAGAGAACTAACACAGACCTGTATACTGTTTAAAATTGAAAAAAAATTAAAGTTGATTTTTTTTAAATGTTTTGTTAGTTTCACTTCCTGCTGTTTGGTTACTCTGACTGTATTCACACTCAGCGTCTGAGTGTATAAACAGTCTTGTCGCTTGTTGTAAAGCCCTTTTGTTTTGGATTTACTTTATCAGTGGGATTAACACTTTCTTGGATTTTACAAAAACTATTAAAAGTTGAGGAATTGCCATCCAAGTGAAAGACTAACTTCTAAAAATACGTTTGAGTGATCTGTCCACATCTTTTGTCAGGTTTATATAGTGGATTGTCATTTATGCTTAGAAATATCTACTCATATATGCTTAGTTTTATAATCAATGTCATGTTGGTAGAGGTTTGATCCTTAGTAGCCTGTGGAGACTCTGTGCCTCCCAGAGCACTCTGGCATGCACACACAACTTAAGGTCAGGAGAGAGGTTATATCTGCGCTTACTGATATATGGTGTAGCAAACACACGTATATCTGTTTTACTCTAAGTGCCTTTTGTTTAGATGAACTGCTGGACTTCCAGACCAGCAGGTTTAGAGAAGTCGTTTATGGGGTCACACTCTGACCCCACACACACACACACACACACACACACACACACACACACACACACACACACACGACACACACAGACAAGGTATTCTTTGTCCACATGTATACCTATATGAAACGTCATATGTTAATGAACCTATGCATATTCATGTAACCACAATAAAAGGAGTGCTATGGGAAACCTGGCTGAGAGTCTGACGGAGGTCAAGTGGGTTGAACGACACTTGGCTCCAGGCAGGTCTCCCTCATGCATAAGTAACACAAAGAACTTTGCCTACTTGTGTCTTGCTTTTGCTGTGTAGTAAATTGTCTTGAACGTTCCAGTGAATAGGTTTATGCTACAAACCTATCATCTTTCCAAAACACGTAACAATTAGGCTTCACTGTTTGGAAGAGTTAATGAGACATGATAGTGAATACAGCCCAAACCTACTTTAACAAAAGGCTGAAGATGTTTGTTGAGTCCATCTATTTCAGTTTATTAAATCCCTGCAGCCTTACAAGATCCATAAGCGTGTTTCCAAAAATGTGCACATGTACACCCCCGGAACACCAGCTGTAACTTCACTAAATCCAATTACGAATTATCAGCAAAGAGAGAGGGCCTAACAGTAATTTACAACTGTGAGCACACAGAATCAATTTTAAATTCAACGTTGAGATTTGTAGTTGCAGTTATCATATCAATATTAAGTTTGGATATAATATTTAAGTAATTATCCACACATTTTTTTTTTCTTAATAGTAAGGATCAGTGAGCAGCAGTATGGCTTTGAGTTTTGATGGAGACGAGTAGATGAGTTTAAATATCTGGGTTCAAACATTAAAAGCAACAAACAATGTACAAGAGAGGTGAAGTTCATGCAGGGTGGTGTGGGTGGATACGAGTGTCAGGGGTGATTTGTGATAAAGTGAAAAGGAAGATTTACAAGATGATGCACCTATTTTTCAACATACACACGGCTCAAGCTGTCTTCAGCTTACCGGGAGCTGGGGGGGGGCAAACAATCGCACGAGTGCTGCTGATTGGCTGAGGAAAAATTTAGTAGTCATTGTAAACCAATCACATGACCAATTTAAGATGAAATTGCAACAAGATGCTATGTCAGCCCAAGACAACCCCGAGTCTCCATTTTTGTGTTAAAAGTGGGGACTTCAAACGATATAACAGTTTTTAAATTGTGTCGAAAGGCCATGTAAAACCAGAGTCATGATAAAAAAATATATGTGATTTTTTTCCCCTGAATAATATCGTCACATTCACTGCAGGAAGAAACAGTAAAATGCAAGATGGCGTCGCGGATGGCAGCCTCGGTACTGCGCTCTCTTGCACTTCTTCTTGTTTTTGTTTATTTTCTGCGCTTTTGGTCACTCAGACCACATCACTTTCTCCAGAGATCAAGTGCTAAACATCAGGCAGTCGTCTCA
This sequence comes from Oreochromis aureus, assembly GCF_013358895.1. Classification (NCBI taxonomy): domain Eukaryota; kingdom Metazoa; phylum Chordata; class Actinopteri; order Cichliformes; family Cichlidae; genus Oreochromis; species Oreochromis aureus. The sequence goes on from NC_052961.1 coordinate 2,967,655, forward strand.
AAATAGTTCGTAAAAAAAAAAAAAAAAAATAGTTCGTATCCATTTTTCATAAACCCGGAAAGTTTTTCAGAGATTTGAATCGGAGGCGCAGCAGCTCTCTGTGGCTCCCGGAGGAGACGCAGACGGGGGACTCGCGCAGGTGAAACTACGTCGGCGAGGATTCCGCACAACACTCCCCTCCACTCACCTCACGAATCTCTGCTCTCTTCCAAACAAAGATGACGAATTACTGCTTTTAAACAGGACTAACAAGGACTTTGCACGCTCTGCTGCCCTCTGCTTCACTGAAACCTGGCTCAGTGAGCGTATCCCAGATGCTGTCGGGCTTCCAACTTCACCGGACGGACCGCGAAACGGAGCTTTCACGGAAAACAAAGGGTGGTGGAGTCTGCTTCTACATTAACGAAGGTTGGTGTACTGATGTCACAGTGTTACAAAAGTACTGCAGCCCAAACCTGGAAACTTTTTTCATGAACTGTAAACCATTTTATTCACCGCGGGAGTTTTCTTCCTTCATGCTGGTCGGAGTTTACATCCCTCCTCAGGCCAACACGAACAACGCACTGTGTGAGCTGGCTGACCAGATCACCACCCTGGAAAGGAAATTCCCGGATTCCTTTACAATTATCCTTGGGGATTTTAACAGAGCAAACCTAAACCACGAACTTCCTAAATACAGACAGCATATAGACTGCCCCACCAGGGGACAACATCACACTGGATCACTGTTACACCACTTTAAAAGATGCCTATCGCTCTGTGCCCCGGGCAGCTTTGGGACATTCTGATCACTGCCTGGTCCATCTTATTCCAGTTTATAGGCAAAAACTCAAACGTGCCAAGCCTGTAGTCAAAACTGTGAAGAAGTGGACTAACGCAGCAAAGCAGGAACTGCAGGACTGTTTTGACTGCACTGATTGGACTGTTTTTGAAGCTGCATCTGAGAACCTGGATGAGCTGACGGACACTGTGACATCATACATCAGTTTTTGTGAAGACGTGTGTGTGCCAACCAAGACCTTTTGCACATACAACAACAACAACAACAACAACAAACCATGGTTCACTCCTAAACTCCAACATCTTCGTAAGGCCAAAGAGGACGCCTACAAAAGTGGTGACAGGGCCCTGTACAAGCAAGCCAGGAACACACTGACCAAGGAGATCAAAGCAGCTAAAAGGATCTACTCCCAGAAGCTGGAAGAACGGCTCTCAGCCAACGACCCTGCATCAGTGTGGAGGGGCCTGCAGGAAATCACCAGCTACAGACGCCCCCCACCCACTGTTGAAGCAAACAAAGACCTGGCCAACGAGTTAAACACATTCGACTGCAGGTTTGAGACGGACAGACTCCCACGCCTCACCCTCCCCTCCCCAGAGCCATTGTTTCAGACATTGACCCCCCCAACACACCTCCCACCTCACCCTCCCCAATCCAGACTCAATGACCTCCATCACACCTCTCACCCCCCTTTCCTCCTCCCTGAAACTCAGAATACACACTGAGGATGTGAGCCGACTGTTTCAGAAACAGAAGCCCAGGAAAGCCCCCGGACCAGACGGTGCTTTATCCTCCTGCCTCAAAACCTGTGCTGAACAGCTGGCTCCCATCTTTACTCGCATCTTCAACAGATCCCTGAAGCTGTGTGAAGTTCCCTCCTGCTTCAAATGCTCCACCATTATCCCGGTCCCCAAGAAACCCACCATTACAGGACTGAATGATTACAGACTTGTCGCCTTGACGTCTGTGGTCATGAAATCCTTCGAACGACTGGTGTTAGCCCATCTGAAGGACATTACAGGCCACCAGTTGGACCCCCTGCAGTTTGTCTACCGGGCAAACAGGTCGGTGGATGATGCAGTGAACGTGGGGCTGTATTACATCCTGCAACACCTCGAACGCCTGGAAACTTATGCCAGGGTCCTGTTTGTGGACTTTAGTTCGCCTTTTAACACCATTGTGCCTGAACTTCTCTCCTCCTAACTCTCCCAGCTCAGCGTGTCTCCAGCTATCTGTCAGTGGATCACCAGCTTCCTGACAGACAGGAAGCAGCAAGTGAGGCTGGGGGAGATCACCTCTGAAACTCGGTCCGTCAGTATTGGTGCCCCTCAAGGATGTGTCCTCTCACCACTATTGTTCTCCCTCTACACTAATGACTGCACCTCCAAGAACTCGGCTGTTAAACTCCTTAAGTTTGCAGATGACACCACCGTCATTGGCCTCATCAAGGATGGTGATGAGTCTGCATACCGGCAGGAAGTTGAGCGGCTGGTACTCTGGTGCAGTCAGCACAATCTGGAGCTGAACATGCTTAAGACTGTAGAGATGACAGTGGACTTCAGGAGACATCCCTCAACACTGCTCCCCCTCACCATAGACAGCCCGGTGTCGACTGTGGAGATCTTCAAGTTCCTGGGTACCACCATCTCCCAGGACCTGAAGTGGGAGACCAACATCAACTCCATCCTCAAAAAGACCCAGCGGAGGATGTACTTCGTGAGACAACTGGGGAAGTACAGTCTTCCACAGGAGCTGCTGATCCAGTTCTACACTGCAGTCATTGAGTCTGTGCTGTGCTCCTCGTGCTTCGGAGTTTGTACATGTTTTGGAGTTCAAAAACCAACTATTTACATTTCAACTTTTAACTATTTAAATTTTCAGCTTTTTCCTTTTAAACAAATTTAAAGTGAAACAACACAAAACACTGCAAACCGCAACACAATTAAATATAAATTAAAATATGCAAAACAAAAAGAAGATACTGTCACAGTTCTGGGTCAGTGTTGACCCAGCATTTTGAGTTTCTTATATTTTGGTTTAATTTTGTATTATGGATTGTTTTCTTATTCTCTTGTAGTGCTTGTGTTGATGATGATGATGATGATGATGATGATTATTAGAGTTTCATGTTTCTGTTTATTCGTGTTTTAGGAATTGTGGTCATGTATTGTTTGAGTTCCATGTGTTATATTCTGCCTCTCAGTCTGCGTCCTTGTTTAGTGGTTTATGGTTTCCTGTTTTGAGTGTGCCTCATGTTGGCAAAGTGGCGACGTCTTTCCCAGACCAAGAGTTCAGTGCCATCTACAGGAATCTATATTAGGCATTTTCATATGGTGAAATTTCCTGCAAAACAAACTAAGTTATACTAACTTTGTGTTATTCAAATGTGGAGTGAAAAAACTGGTCAGGTTAATGCAGGACAAACAGGTCAGCTTGCAGTACTGTGGTGAAGTGTAGTAAACGTGTTGGACTGAAGCACAGTGGCTACGGTCAGAGTTGGGTTGCATCAAGTGTAGCAGAGATTGAAAATCATGTTGCTTTCAGTATTTCCTCTTTTCTTACATTGCAGAAGATGAGACGTGACTCATCACATCAACGGGAGTTTTAAAATAAACTGGCAAGTAGTATCTGCTAACTAACACATGTGTATGTGAAATTTACTACTAAACATTAAATTGCTCACGTTTCTATACAGTCAGTGTCATTCACTGAATTAGTCCCAGTGGTCAGATGCGTTATTGCGCTGAAAGGATAGTCACAATTTCTATGTGGCTCTCTCTGTCTTTCTTCACTATAATTAACACTTCGACTCACTGTCAAATGTTAAAAGTGGTTTTATAAACTGCTACTTTTTAATGCACAATTATCAGTACAGCATGTGCACACGCACCCACAGAACTGTACACCGTGTCCTGATTAACACTGAATGTTACTCATCTCAATTCAATATAGGATTATCTAAAAGTCACATGGTAACACACCTGATGGCAAAACTGAACACACACACACAGTGTGGGAACAGGCTAAAATGTATGGTGCAAACCACTAGTGGAAAACAGCGGTGTCATTATTTACACAGTAAAGCTTCATTTAGGCAAACGGACATAAAAGAGGAACAGAAGAGGCCTCAGAAAACATTTATAGATGCAGTAAAAGACGACATGCAAATGGTTGGTGTGACAGAAGAGCAGGTAGAGAGAGGGTCAGATATGTCAATTTATCAGCTCTGGGAATAATAAACACTATCTTTTGTTATGGTAACCCTGAAAGGCAACATCTCAAAGAAGAAATGTACCACTTAAAAAAAAGATACTTTTTAAAAGTAAAGTAAGACGTAAAATCTAAAAATCTTTTTTCTGTTCATCTGAAGCTAAAATTAGAACGTACTTATAGTTGCTATAAAAATCACATTTTGTTTTTTATTTGATTGCTTCAGTTTGTTTTGAGGTGATTAACTGGAGTGTGTAATAGCTACGCCTGTGATGTCACTTCACATGTTAACAAGCAAGAGTCACAAAAGCCTCACTCTCAACCTAACATGGGCTGTTTCCATACAATGTCATTAAACAAAGATGGCAGCAGTTTGCACAAAACAAACTTGCCATCAATGCAAATATTTTCCCGATAATCACTTTGCATGAAATAAGCTGAAAGATCAGTTGCATGTTCACAGTCAAACAAGAAACACGGAACAGACAAGGATGGAAAAGGTTTTTCTGTTTATCGTCGCTGCATCAGGCGAGTATTTTAATGTGATTTTATCATTTCCACTTTTCTTTGATGCAACATCAGCACTGTGAAACCTCTAGGAACTATTATATTAACTGTACAATACTTCTCTCTTTCATTGCTGTGCTGAAAACTGAATCATAGATTGCATTAAATCATTAAACCATTATATATTCATGACATTAAATTTTTTTTTACTGCACATAAAAGTAGATATTATTACATAAAAATATAATGACAAAGTTAAGATGGATTTTTTACTTTTTTGTTTTAAGCATAAATGTAATATCAGTATTCACATCTATATCTGCAGGGCTGTGTTCAGGCTCCTCATATGTTAAACGTCAGCACCATTTCGTTTATGACTGGAAGAACTGGACTGATGCTCTGAGTTACTGCAGAGAGAAATACACAGACCTGGCCACCATAGAAAACATGGAGGATGTAACGATCCTGCAGAGCATGGCAGACTTAAGTAAAATGAACTACTCAAGAGATAATGAGGTAAATTCACTTTTCTTGTCTTTCTAAATAATCGTTGATAATTATATGATGCACACTAATCTACACTAACTGATACATTTCAATTGAATAGAATAGTCCTTTATCGTCCTTGTACATGTTGTGATGGCATCAGCCACACATGGTAAATCAACTCCATTTGTTCACTTTATTAGTTTGGTTTGTAGAATTCTCATGGACATTGATCAAAGACCACAGTAGTAATATACCTGTACTTGTTTTGCCCCACACCCCCCACCCCCTCCCCTTTCCCCCTGCGCGTCCATGTGAGTGCGTGTACGCGTGAACGGACTTTGCACGTGCATGTGAGTTCGGGGGTCATATGAGTTTACATGTGTTTAATAGCGTTTTATTTAATGAAACTATTATGTGTTTTAATTAAACTGTTTTTAAGGATTGTATCGGTCTCAGTGCTCTGTTATTTACACATAGATGATTTATTTTAACTAGTTAGGAGCATTTTGCTTTTTCTTTAGCACTTTGAAACACACAGGGGCTGATAGTTTCAAACAGAGTGCCACAAATAACATGTATTCTTTTAGAAATAAACTGTGATACTTCTAAAAACTGTATATTCCCACATAGCCACACGAGCACTGTATCAACCCCACCATGTTCCTTTAATGCAACTAGTCCTATAATTATCTACTAGTCACAAACACACGTAGATGATTTAACTGTTTTACGAGCATTTTACTTTTCTTTAGCGCTCTGAAAGACACAGAGGCTAATAGTTTTTAAACAGAATACCACAAACAGCAGGTATTCCTTTAGAAATAAACAGGGATACTTCTAAAACTACATATTCTTAACTCTGCAACAGTTAGACAGAGGGGGGTTACAGTTACGTCCCCAATAGCCATCCTTATCAAGAACACCCCAGCACTCACACATCCCAACTGTAGTTCCATAGTTTTCCATTACAAACAGTTCCTTTATCTTATCATGTCAGAGGCCAACTGAAACCAAATCCACCTATATAAAAACACCCATCAGAGACACAGTATTTTCCTAAGCACTTCACAACTGCCGCGAGGTATATCGTTTTAACTTTTTATTTTTCCCAGACACAGCGGTGTGAGGTAGTTAGCACACAGTTTGGACATGTAGAAAACATCGTTTGTTTGGAACACATCAGCAGAGAGGTAGAATTCATAGCTGTTCATAAGAGTTTAATTTAATCAAACCTCATTTTACGGATCTAAGTGGCTCCTCATCACTAGCCAATTCGCCATTTTATTTAAATATCAGAATTTTCGGAATGATGATCCAAGCGGGACACAGAGGCTGCTAGTTTTAATGCACCAGAATGCAAATATAAATAAAAGCCCGACTATCCTGAGAGCCTAGCTGCAGCGACACCTTTCTTTCAGACGGATGCCTGGATGTGCGTTGGAGCCGACTTTGCTACCCGCACACAGCGTTTCTGACAGTCGGGCGTTGCTTATACAACAGAGAAAAGCAACAACACAGCGTGTTTCTCTGCTCCAAGACATCGGGGGGCTTTTCACACGGTAAGCATGTCTGTTATACCCAGCGGATAAATGTCTGTATGTCAGTGCTGATTATTCAAACCCTGTTTAAAATGTGACACATATGTTGTCCGAAAACAAATCCTCTAAATTTGCAAAGTTACTGATTTAAAAATACATTTTTCTAATTTTTAGTTGCATGTCAAACATACGATCGACTCTTGAGCACATTTATATAGCTACATTCACAATGGTATAACCGTGCTATATAAAAGATGCCCAAGCACCAAAGCACTCTAATGCAAGCCTCTAAACGGTATGTTGATAAGTGCATCAAGTGTACCTCTACCTCTACAGCTGAAAACAGTTTGTATCCGCACTCTGAGGGTCTGCTGAATTGTTTTTAATGGCACTTTTGACGAACTGTAGATGATGAATTCCTCTTTATTGGACATAGTGTCCTTAAGCTATTGTTGCTCATACTTACTGAGTTCCCTAGCTACTTCTTTACTATGGCAGTAATCTTTTTGAAAAGGAAGGTGTTGTAGATTTAAAGAAACATCCTAATTGAAGCAAAGGCAAAAAATTGGAATGAATTTTATGTGACTGTTCATATTAAAGCCAACAACAAGTGAAAATCCAAAACCGACTCCAATCCTTTGTATTAATGCTCTCTCTCTCTCTCTCTCTCTCTCTCTGTGTGTGTGTGTGTGTGTGCGCCTTAGAAGTCAAATAATACATTAGCCACACTTAAAAAAAACAAAAAAACATTTGAATTTCATTTAGAACTGAGATTCTAAGTTGTAAGCAGAACTCTTATGCTCAGCCACAAACATGTTTCCCCACTTTCACAATGCTGAGGTGTCAAATCCACAACCCCCAACAGATGGTTTGTTACACGCGGGTGTGAAGGACAAGCTTTACTCACACACAGTAGATTTTTAAAGTTTTTGGGTACAGTGGTTTAGCCACAGATGCAACTTCTACTGTTGATAAAATACACTCCACCTGCATATGTCTTAAGAAATTAAGCATCTTTATTAAGCTCTTATTTATAAATGTCTACACAATATTAGACACCGTGTGCTCTGTGACATTATAGTCTTCTACTGCTGCTTCCATTGGTTTGCATTTTAAACTCCCAACCTTTCAGGGTGTTATGAACAGTGTTGGGTAAGTTACTTTAAATTAGTAACTTAGTTACATTACTAGTTACTTCTCTAAAAAAGTAACTCAGTTACTTCAAGTTACTCGTTACTTTCAGAGTAACTAGTTACTAGGGAAAGTAACTTTGGTTTTACTCAGAATTCTCTTGTTAATGTGTTGCTTCCGTAACTGGATACCCAGCCAGACTGCCAGTCTTCTAGCTTGCTTACTTGCCACAAGTGCACTGTGCCACCTACCAACAGAAAGGAAAAATAATGTGCACATTTCCACGAGAGAAATCACGCCTGGACCGTCGCTTGACCGCCGCCATGATTCTAGCCTGCTTTTTACATCCAACACAAAAACTGCAGTCGTGGTGCTTTTGATTGTACTCAGAACTCGGAAATTCTGCCTTCCGAATAGGAAGATGTAGGTAACACCAGACTGCAGATGAGCTGCATCCAGGGCTGGACTGGGACAAAACAATCGTCCCGGCATTTTGACTAGAGACCGCCCACCATTATAGGAAAAATCATAAAGCCTTTGAATGAAAATAAACACTGTTGTGACAGTGATGTACACTGTTCTGATGGTACATATGTATCAATCTATCAATTGTTTGTTGTAAGACTCAGATAATTATTTTTTTAAAAGCGAGACATTTTAAATGAGAATAATAAAGAAAAGTATTTCCTTGTGCCCCCCTTTCCCTGTTAATGCCCTACCTGGCCCCCTGGCAACACTTTGCTAGATCCGCCCCTGCACAGTTACCAGCTGTCAGCTACTTAGAAAAGGATCCTGGTGTTATTTGTCTCTCAGAAACAGTTCATAACTTCCTTCAACTCATTCATGTCACCTAAAAGGTAAACCTGTTTCTCCATCACCTGTTCAGCTCTGATGATTCAGTAAGGACATCTCCTGGTTTCATCTGCATGTTTCCCTCTCACCACATATCCAAACCGACATCATGACCAGCAGCTTTACAGCTGTGGCTCCAGCAAACATCAGCTGATACTAGAAATTAATATTAAATAAATTCTAACAACAGCTGATCAAGCTTAAACGTGCTGCTGTTGTTTAACGCGACATCCGCTGGTTTCCTCTTTCTGGCGCAAAGTGGGCGATAAATAAACGAGAGAGAAAAGCCGATCAGCTGATCATTGATCAGTTTCGTGATTGAAGTAGAAACAGGAGAGAATGAGAGAAGAAGAGGCAGCTGTGCAGCTTCAGCTTTGTGTCTTTTTCATTGTAGCTGAAGTCCGGGACAAACTGTGTTCCTTTTCACCTCAGTACGAAACGCGTAATATTTTCTCTGAATACCAGACGATTCTGTTTTTTAGGGGACGGTTGGCAACTCTAATAATTAACCGTATGAACAAAATAAAGTTCAACATCAGTAACATAGCACCCACACAGCTGTATAGAAACTCCGTCATGCTAGCTAGCACGCAGTACGAAAATGTCAGCATACCGAAAATAAACTCCACCTAAACTTGGTTTATATCTGACCCAGATAGACTGCAGGTCATAACTTCTTACCTGAAGTTCAGTTCACCTGACACGCGGACCGGCGGCCGCTTGGGTCTCTCCTCTTGCCTCCTTTTCCTTCATCCACCTGCTGGCCTCCACCACTTGCTAATGTTATTGAATCTGTGGAAGCTCCGCGATATCCACCACACGAGTAACGAGTAACGAGCCTATCTAAATCCCAGTAACGAGTAACGCGTTCCTGGTTTTGGCATAATAACTAGTTACCGTGCTCGTTACCACAATAATAACGTAGTTACTGTAACGCGTTACTTAATAACGCGTTAGTCCCAACACTGGTTATGAACGACTTATATTTCTAACATTTTGTGATATAAAATGAACCATGTGGGGTTTTTTTATTTTCTGTGTGATGGAAGGACTTAAGACACGAGTTATTTAAACAATTCTAAATGACAGTGTGATGGCCATAGTACTTTATGTGGGCCAAATATGTTAAGGATAATGTTTATCAATGTAAAATTGCAAAGAACCTTTGGATAGATTATAACATCTTGTAAACAGTTACCTCAGAAGCTGTACTGTCAGCCCTATGTATGTAAGGTAAAACTTTCCACAGTAGTTCCACTTAAGTAAGTCACCCTTACCAATAATTCACTGCTCCTTGAAAAAAGTAGCACAAACAGACAACTGACTCAGCAATGATGAGTAGAGCTACCCGAGGCCGAGACTCAAGCGGAAGAAAATTAAAAGTTTTGGTTTTTGTGGCTCGAAAAATTAAAGAAAGTATGTTTAATAATTCAACAAGACCCGCACCTTCAACACATGTACATTCAAATGTTGGAACAGGCTCAACATCGCTTTTTGTTCAATAGTTTTTAGCCGTTCGAAAAAGTCATTTTATGGCTTTAAAGTTTCCAGCTGATGAGGAGAATGAGTGCATTTCAAATGTGCGTCCAAAGGCTTTAAACATCCGCTTTGTCTGTAACGACAGTATCAAACTACAGAGCATTGTTTTTACTAAAATTCAACATTTTCAGATGAAAATTTGGCTGCTTTTTGTGTTTTTTTTTCACTGTAACACACCCTCAATGCCATTTTTAGGATATTCTTGGTGATCCCATTTTTTTCATATTCATGCTTTTGGGAGTAAGGGGTATCTAATACGCACGTTGTTACTGTGTTTTGTACTACCAGCTGTGAGGGCTCTGCGTTTGCTTTGGGCAGTCTGGTTTTATTTTGTCTCGTGAGTGCGTGTTTTTCAAACAAGATCCTCCTCAGTTTGATTTTGTTACCACAAACTTTGTGTGAAGTTCACAACAGAGGTAAAGAGATTTAAACACACCAGTTTAAGGAGGCAGCGGTTGGACCAGCTGCGCATGGCAGGTGAAACAGAGAGTGTCGGGGGAGACGTGCAACAGAAGCAGAGGGAACTTTTCACAAAATGTAAATGGCAGATTTTGTTGACAAGATTAAAAGACACGTCCGTCAGAGTTCAACGACATTACAGTTTGATTAAATAAAAAGTTTTAAACTACACAGGGTTCATTTTCTCCTCTGATAGTAATCATATTAAACATGTCAAGAAAGAAAGAGTACAAAGAAAAATAGTAAATGTGTCTAATTCAACTCTTCCTGTGAACCTTATATCATCCTTTAATATGTTCGGTGTTACAAACTTGAAGAAGCACAGAAAAGATCATCAGACATTAATCTAATCAGTTTTTCAGCCTTCATTCATATTGAAATGTTGAAATCTTCCCTGCTAGACCAAAGTGCAGCGTTTAACACCGTTGGCCATAACATTTTATTACAGCTATTATTAAATGGAGAGTCCTCTTCACACACTGAGGTTAATTATGAAGCTCCACAGGCTTCTGTGCAAAGACCAGTTCTGTTTACATTATACGTGCTTTAGAAGACATAGCGTACATTTTCACTGCTATGCAGGTGATACCCACTTTTATTGGTTAAACTGCCGGGATGTCTTAGACACATAATGAGCTTTAATTTTCTGCTTCTAAATTCAGATAAAACTGAGGTTATTGTAATGGGGCGTAAAAATCTTAGAAACACTGTCTAACAAGATCCTTACTCTGGACAGCACTGAGCCGCCTGCTGTAGTCATTTGACACATTATAAGTAAAATTGAAACACACAATCCCGTCGCACAACATCAACATTTATTTATATACAAAAATAAAAATGCTTTTTACAGAAAAGAATTGTAACTTCACAATTCATCACTGATTACGTGGGCACATGTTTTTTTTAAAAATGCGCTAAATGTAGGATACATTGTTTGGTAAAATGCAGGTTACACGTTTTTAGAAAGAAAAATCAGTCTTTCAGAGAAAACATTAACAGCCTCCTTTGTAACACTCTGCGACCAATCATAGCTGTCTGATTCTCACCATGTCCAACCCAACCAGATTGGTGTATGCCTCGGCGATGGCGTCAAAGACTTTCCTTTCCGATTTCAGTTCATGCAAGAGAGTTTCCGCCACCATGAGGACTTTGACGTCATCCATTTTGATGTTGCGAGCAAACGGAAGCCGTTGAATAGATGGAATGAAACGAGGGGTGAGGAGTCTTTTTCTGATGCTGTGATAATTTTCAGCGTAAAAGTCATCCTCCAAGACTTGCACACACTCGTGCTGTTTCTGGCGGGGGCGATCGGACTTACAGCCGCTGCATTCGTCAGTGAGGTACTTGTTGATTACTAGGTTGACTAGATAATACACCGCGGTTTTCACGGTATCGATGAAAAAAGAAGATGCCCAACCGTCAAGCTCGTCGGCTTGCTGCTGCTGCTGCTTCTCCAAGGGGCGATAGTAACCGGGCGTGTCAGGTACTATTGTGCCCTCGGCCGCAGAACTTTCCTCCTCCTCAGTGTGGCGCAGGGCTGCAGAGGCCATACTTCTGTTTTTGAGCTAAAAACGGTTTGAAGGAATGAGACGGCGGTGTTCTTTTTTAAATAGCAGGAGGGGGCGTGATCTGGAAGTGGGTTGATCTTAGAGGGCGGTTAGGAGTTGCAGCAATTTTCAAAAACCGTAGAGTTGGCCACTGTGTCTCTCTAGCAGCTGCAACTTTGGAAAAGAACGGTAATTCTCATCTGTTGGGCTTGAAATTCTCCATGAAAATGGCATCTTCCAACCCTTCTGCTCAATCAACCATCAAAGTGGCTGAACTTGGTACATACTTGGTACTTGGTACTATCAGGGATGCTGGGCAATCTTTACTCTCTGAAGAGCCATCCACGACCCCTACATTTGAAGATTGGAGTGAAGATGCACAGTGTTCACCAGTATCAGTGTGGAGCACACCCCCCTCACCACCACAGCTGTGGACTATGGACACTGACAACGAGGAAGATTTTTTGTATTTCGACAACTCTCCCGACATTGATGATGTAGACTGGGCATGGCCACCCTTCCAAGGCCCTGAGAGATTACTGGAATCGCTATGGGATAATGATGAGGACTTACCCTATGTACCCACGTAATCGGTGATGAATTGTGAAGTTACAATTCTTTTCTGTAAAAAGCATTTTTATTTTTGTATATAAATAAATGTTGATGTTGTGCGACGGGATTGTGTGTTTCAATTTTACTTATAATGTGTCAATTCACTACAGCAGGCGGCTCAGTGCTGTCCAGAGTAAGGATCTTGTTAGACAGTGTTTCTAAGATTTTTACGCCCCGTTACAATAACCTCAGTTTTATCTGAATTTAGAAGCAGAAAATTAAAGCTCATTATGTGTCTAAGACATCCCGGCAGTTTAACCAATAAAAGTGGGTATCACCTGCATAGCAGTGAAAATGTACGCTATGTCTTCTAAAGCACGTATAATGTAAACAGAACTGGTCTTTGCACAGAAGCCTGTGGAGCTTCATAATTAACCTCAGTGTGTGAAGAGGCCTCTCCATTTAATAATAGCTGTAATAAAATGTTATGGCCAACGGTGTTAAACGCTGCACTTTGGTCTAGCAGGGAAGATTTCAACATTTCAATATGAATGAAGGCTGAAAAACTGATTAGATTAATGTCTGATGATCTTTTCTGTGCTTCTTCAAGTTTGTAACACCGAACATATTAAAGGATGATATAAGGTTCACAGGAAGAGTTGAATTAGACACATTTACTATTTTTCTTTGTACTCTTTCTTTCTTGACATGTTTAATATGATTACTATCAGAGGAGAAAATGAACCCTGTGTAGTTTAAAACTTTTTATTTAATCAAACTGTAATGTCGTTGAACTCTGACGGACGTGTCTTTTAATCTTGTCAACAAAATGTGTCATTTATCATCTTGTAAAATGTTCCCTCTGCTTCTGTTGCACGTCTCCCCCGACACTCTCTGCTTCACCTGTCCTGTGCAGCTGGTCCAACCCCTGCCTCCTTAAACTGGTGTGTTTAAATCTCTTTACCTCTGTTGTGAACTTCACACAAAGTTTGTGGTAACAAAATCAAACTGAGGAGGATCTTGTTTGAAAAACACGCACTCACGAGACAAAATAAAACCAGACTGCCCAAAGCAAACGCAGAGCCCTCACAGCTGGTAGTACAAAACACAGTAACAACGTGCGTGTTAGATTCCCCTTACTCCCAAAAGCATGAATATGAAAAAAATGGGATCACCAAGAATATCCTAAAAATGGCATTGAGGGTGTGTTACAGTGAAAAAAAACACAAAAAGCAGCCAAATTTTCATCTGAAAATGTTGAATTTTAGTAAAAACAATGCTCTGTAGTTTGATACTGTCGTTACAGACAAAGCGGATGTTTAAAGCCTTTGGACGCACATTTGAAATGCACTCATTCTCCTCATCAGCTGGAAACTTTAAAGCCATAAAATGACTTTTTCGAACGGCTAAAACTATTGAACAAAAAGCGATGTTGAGCCTGTTCCAACATTTGAATGTACATGTGTTGAAGGTGCGGGTCTTGTTGAATTATTAAACATACTTTCTTTAATTTTTCGAGCCACAAAAACCAAACTTTTAATTTTCTTCCGCTTGAGTCTCGGCCTCGGGTAGCTCTACTCATCATTGCTGAGTCAGTTGTCTGTTTGTGCTACTTTTTTCAAGGAGCAGTGAATTATTGGTAAGGGTGACTTACTTAAGTGGAACTACTGTGGAAAGTTTTACCTTACATACATAGGGCTGACAGTACAGCTTCTGAGGTAACTGTTTACAAGATGTTATAATCTATCCAAAGGTTCTTTGCAATTTTACATTGATAAACATTATCCTTAACATATTTGGCCCACATAAAGTACTATGGCCATCACACTGTCATTTAGAATTGTTTAAATAACTCGTGTCTTAAGTCCTTCCATCACACAGAAAATAAAAAAACCCCACATGGTTCATTTTATATCACAAAATGTTAGAAATATAAGTCGTTCATAACACCCTGAAAAAGTACAGGTATATTACTACTGACTACTGATCAATGTCCATTAGTACCATTCACAAAGAGAATTTGCATATTAATGATTAAGGAACTGACCTCCCAGCCCATTGTTCCTTCAGTGGGCTGGTTTCATTCATTATGCAAATGTACTGTTTATAAAGTTGAGGAAACCTGCAGTCAGCTGAGACTGAAAAAGTCACTTAGATGAGTTTCTCCCACTGAAAACGCTACGTCCAGATGAACAGAATCAACCTTTGGGGATAACAATCTAGATCACTAGTTTATGTCACAACACAGTTCAATTGTTCCTTGCAGCGAGCCTGGATTGGACTGTACGATGATGTGAACAGCTGGAGGTGGTCGATGTCGAACACAGATTTCTACAAAAACAGTGAGGCTGAGTTTAGAAATTGGGCGCCTGGACAACCAGACAATTGGAACAGCAAAGAACACTGCACTTTTTTACGTGACACTGGATTTTGGGATGATGCAAGTTGTGACAGTGTCCTTCGCACACTCTGCTCTGATGTCAGAGGTGAGGATTTTAATTCATGCAGAACCCTAAAACAAAATTGTTCAAGTTCTAGACTCCCACCAGTTGTCCAGATAATGTTTTTGGATTTTACATTTAAATATGTCTTGTTCTCACTTCACTTTGGTCATTTTCCAGGACTGAATATGACATTTGTCTTCATCAACAATTCCATGACATGGATGGAGGCCCAGAGCTACTGCAGAGCTAATTATACAGACCTGGCCAGTGTGACAAACATGTCAGAGAACCAGAAGGCAAAGGAGTTGGTACCTGCAGGACAAAAGGTCTGGATCGGCCTTTTCAGAGACTCCTGGAAGTGGACGGATGGAAGTAACTCCTCATTTAGACACTGGAATACAAATGAACCCAATGGTGCCAGTAAGGAAACTTGTACGGCAGCAAACTTTGGATCAGCTGGACGATGGGAGGACTGGAACTGTGACCGGATGACAGCATTTGTTTGCTACAGTGGTAAGTTCTGATTCATGTATCTTTTAGTTTTTGAATTTAGCTGCATGTTTTCAAATGGAGACAAGGATGCTCCCATCCATCTCTGGTCCTCACAGACTGCACTCTATTATGATGTTTTATATTACAAACAACATATGTTTTTATGACAAAGGTCAATATACATTGTACAAAAATATAAACGCAACACTTTTGTTTTTGCTGCCCACAATAAGAGGTTGCAACATCTGTGGCATTGTGCTGTTTGATCAAACTGCACATTTCCCTGAACCCTGAATCCCCTGAACGGCTACCCTGAGGTACCCCTGAGCAAGGTACCGTCCCCACACACTGCTCCCCGGGCGCCGCACTGGTAGCTGCCCACTGTTTCACTGAGTGAATGGGTTAAATGCAGAGAAGAATTTCCCCACGGGGATCAATAAAGTATACATTATTATTATTATTATTTCAGAGTAGCCTTTTATTGTGGGCTGTCTAAGGCACACCTGTGCAACATTCATGCTGTCTAATCAGCACCTTAACATGCCACACCTGTGAGGTGGGATGGATTATCTTAAATGCTCACTAACACAGATTTAGGCAGATTTGTGAGCAATATTTGAGACTAATGGGTCTTTTGTGTTTGTAGAAAATGTTTCAGATTTTTGAGTTCAGCTCATTGAAAATGGGAGCAAAAATAAAAGTGTTGTGTTTATATTTTTGTTCAGTGTAGTTTATAAAGGTAAATTCTGAAACTGATGTTGCTTCATTTCTGACATTTGTATTTACCCTGTGAACAGTCAGGGCAGCAGCAACAACAAGGCGCTACTGTATTGTGCATCACTTATTTACCTTTACAATTAAATCTTTACATTTCTTCATTATTTACAAAGATCCTGCTTACAAGCAAGTGGTGAGACTGAGAATGGAGAAAAACAACAATCAGGATCTGAATGACCCTGCAGTGATGGCAGCCATGCTGGAACAGGTAATTATACAACTTTTTTTTAAACACACTATAGACATAGTAAGAAGTCATGATCTCAGTGCAGGGGTAAAACTAGTTGTGGCTCTCCAATGATAATGCCTGAGCTCTCTACAGTGGCAGGATACATTCATAAGTAATTAGTTTAAAGCTGCCTCATTTTTTGGCCCCACTCACCTCTTTACTGCTTTTGCCCCTCAGTTTTATCGTCACCTGATACTGAGAGTTTTCAGGGGCAGGTGTGAATAAACACTGACTATCAGCTGGTTGCTTGCTTTTGTTCAATATAGATAAATGTATTTGAGGAGAGTTTTGTTTTACGCCACTGTGAGCCTTCACTCATCAAACCGATTTGAGTTTGCCTTTCATGTGTTACTGTTCAATCTTTGTTCATTAATCACCAGCAGATGTTGCTGGTGATTAATTTTTTTTCACACAACACCAGAACGACTGCCGATGTCCGTAAGCTTCGGTTGACTTCTAGCTCGCCCTACAAAAGAGGAGCAAGAATAAAGGGAGCTTCTAAGTTATTTAAAGGCTGCATGAAAATCCTCTGCAGCTTAGTGCAGAACAAACAGGTTAGTTTTTTTTACACTGTGATGGATTTAAAATAAAGAACTGTGTGTGAGTGGTGCACAGTGGCTGTGTAATATAAAGACAGCAAAAACACTATACTGTCAGTGTCAAGGATGGAAATCAGCCAGGACAACATAAAACATCTGCTGACATCTGGTTAAAATCAGGTGTATAAATTTGCAAACAATATTATTATTGTAATACACTAATATAGCACAAGGTTCAGTTAGTTTGCACAAAAATAGCTGGTAGAATTGTTATACAAAGAGTTACTTTTTACATTCATTACTTTGAGTACACTTCAGAGACTGTTTTATCTGTTTTGTTATGGAATAATAAAGGAACAGACATTATGCACAGCACTGTGTACAGTGTTAATTCAGTTATAGATGTGTGATCCTGCATCCTTCCAAAGCAAAGCAATGTGAGTAACAAGGTTTTAGTAAAGAATTTTGTCTAAATGATATTCAGAAAAACACTTTTTGTGTGTTTCAGTTCAAACAGAAGCTGAAGAATAACGGCGTAAAAGGAGACATCAAACTGAGCTGGAGGAAGCAGTCAGACGGGGAGGTCTTCCACAGCGATGAAAAGGAAACAAAGAAGAACACAGCCTGTAAAAATTAGTTTTGCAGGTTGTGTTCATGTATTGTTTGGTGTGGGTGGTTCTTTTGTTTTTGTTTTTTTTGTAGAGCACAATATAGTAATAAACGTGTTTGTGTTCTAGTTTTACTGTTATTCTGCATTTAGGAGTTTGATTTTCTCGTGTATTTCTGGATTCATCTTTTGATATCTTTATTCTGGTAGACTGTAGTAGTAAAGTTTACAGTAGTAAACTTTGATTATTAGGACATCACTCAGACTTTTAGTTTTATTTTCATGTTATGGTTATTGATGAGTTTAGTTCCTGTGTTCTGGTTTATGTCTGTTAGTAGGAGTTCTTAGTTTCTTTCATGTATCTGTGACTGTTCCTCTTGTGTCTGTGTAAATATCTCAGCACTTCGGTGTTCTCTACTCAGGCATCTTATCGAGGCCACGTCCACACTAATACGTTTTCATTTGAAAACGTATCTTTTTCTCTCCGTTTTGGCCTTCCGTCCACACTGACACGCGTTTTTGGACTAGGAAAACGGAGCTTTTTGAAAACGCTCTCCAAAGTGGATACATTTGAAAACTGCGTTTTTGCGTCGCAGTGTGAAAAGCGAAAACGGAGGCTTTCGGAAATGAAGACGCAACTTTGTACTTTTGTGTTACTCACAGCAATAACTCCACCTAATTATCAGTCCATTTTTTAAAAAGTGCTTTTCCTTGACATTTTACTGCGATGTTTCAAAGTCGTGGCAAAATAAACATCGGACTGAAATGACGCAGGTCAAATCGTCTTACGTTTCACACATGCGCAGTACAGGAAGGTAGCGTTTTCAGTCGTTTCCGTGTGGTTGAACAGCTGTTCGGAAACGACTGAAAACGATAGAGTGGACGCGTTTTCAGACAAAAATGCCGTTTTCAAATGTATCCAGATGAGTGAGGATGTAGCCTAAGTGTTAGTATTCAGTCTGTGTTACTTCTCTTGTTTATTTCCTGTTTACAATTGATTTTTTTTTTCATGTTTCATGTTAGTTTTACTTCCTGCTGTTTGGTTAGTCTGACTGTATTCAAAATCAGCTTTACTGTCAAAAACCATGCGTACAGGTCATACACAGGAATTTGAAACTGCAAAGCTTCCACAGCCCTCAGTGTACACTAAAACAATATAGAGATAAAAATAAAATAAAGGTCTGTCATCTTGTTGTAAAGCCCTTTTGTTTTGGATTTACTTTATCAGTGGGATTAACACTTTCTTGGATTTTGTAAAAACTATTGAAAGTTGAGGAAAATACTTCTGAGTGATCTGTCCACATCTTTCCAAAACACGTAATAATCAGGCTTGCCTGTTTGGAAAAGTTAATAATGAGACACGACAGTGAATATTGGCCAAACCTAGTTTAACAAAGGCTTCATGCCAAGAACAAAGACTGTTTGCTTTGAGTGTTGATGGAGACGAGTAGATGAGTTTAAATATCTGGGTTCAACCATTAAAAGCAGTGAACAATGTACAAGAGAGGTGAAGAAGTTCATGCAGGGTGGTGTGGGTGGAGACGAGTGTCAGGGGTGATTTGCGATAGGGTGAAAAGGAAGATTTATAAGATGATAGTGTCATTTATAGTGGAGTGCACCCTGCGCCACATAACCCCAAAGCCCAAATCAGGTCAGCGAGCAGTCTGGCCTAACTTTCCTCCTACTAACTTTACTACTGTCAATCACATACCGACAGGTGGTCCAGGTGTGGACATTTGTCGACATTTATCATGTGATGGAGCCATTGCAGGGGGGCATGTTGGTATGTTGGGTCAATGTTCCAAAAAGCGGGTGAGTGGGCATCCCAGGATGTAATAGAACAGGGTGTTGACCGCCCACTTGACAGTGAAGCACTCCTCTACAGTGCTGTAGCGTGACTCGTGCTCTGATGTACAGTACTGGGGGGTACCCTTTTGTCACATGACAGCTGACCCAAAATTTTTCTGTCAGGTCCATTACGTGCTGAATTTCATTTGTACTGGAGCTTGGCCCTTCCTCCCAGTTTTATTTGTGTAGGTCCAGGACCCCATGTGGCTTCCTGCCAAACAGGAAATTTAAAAAACGCAGTGAAAAAAACTGAGGACCTCTTCACTGGTTCCAGTCATGTTCGTCATCATCATTGATCAATAAAAGTCTTATTCAGATGCTCCACCATACCATCAGTCTGTGGGTGATACACTTTGGTCCAAATAGACTTTATACCCAGTAATTCAAGCAACTTAAATGAGTCCAGACACTTTTCTTTCCAAGCTCCTTAGACTACGATGACCTGGATGACTGAGAACCTTCACAGACATAACCCAGTAATTCAAAAAGCTGTGGGTGACATGAACGATGTGCTCTGGTCCATCAGACTCTTGTTCAGGATTCTGATACAGGAATTATGTGTGCGGGCTGTTGTAGAAGCTCCTGTTATGGTTCTTGAGTTTCATAAGTTGGCTGCTTTGTTTTCTGAGTTGCTAAGCAGACCAGCATTTTTTTTAAGTTTGAGCTGTTCCAGTGGACACGTACCAAAAAAGGTGTTCAACACTTGCAAACATCTTAAGATCTTTTATCTCCAGAAATTCATATCCAAACTGAGAATGACTTTAATTATCAATCAACTGTCCAGTTACTTCTAAGTAATGGGGGAATATGACTAAAACAGCTGTAGTTCCTAAACAGTTCAATACTTTTGTTAAACTCTTGGAATTAAAGGCACATCCTGATTTTTTTTATTAAAAATCCACTGCAGACGACATTGTCCAAAAACTAGTGTAGAATGTGGCAGATCCACTCAGTTTAAACTGTGCATGTGTGTGACACTATGGAGGGACTGGATTGAGATAGTCTCCTTCCTCGTCTGTAACTACTACCCAGAGTCAGTACCACAACGCCTTCAAGTGTTACTGCTGCACAATACTACAACAAGCGCTCCCTCTTGTGGACAGTAGTAATAATTACACTTTATGTTTGACTGAAGGCAGGAGACGTGTCATTAATTCCAGGGCCGTGCAGAAACGTTTATAGGGGCGGGTGCTCAAAGTTAAAAAGGGGCACATTGAACCAGGCTGAATAACAACAACACACATTCATCAAGAATCTAATATGGGCAACAAGGCAAAGCAAACGTAGCCGATGTTTTACCTGATGGGTACAATGTTGCTGTTGAGGGGTTGCTGCTGCTCCTGCTGCTGATAGTGCTGGAGGGCAGGGCTGTGCTGATCTGAGACTGTAGACATTAAAACGTCCATAGGAGAGGTGGTGGCTGATTAAACAAGTATCATGAGATAATAACAAAATGCAAAGATTGGTGACAGCGCTTGGAACCATAAGGCAACAAAAAACTGTGAGAAATAATTTAGGCTCTGCCTGTGAATCACTCTTTGCTTCTCTTCTTCCTTCCATCCCATCATTTCATATATCACTCTCCACTTGCTGTCCATCTGAGAACAAGGCACAACTTGCTATTGCAATAAACTATAATTTAATTATCCACACCTAACAACTCTTAGCAGAAGACATGAACATGCCTTCTCTTCCAGAGATGTTGTTTGGAGACAACATCTATAATAAAATGATGACAGAAAAATGTTATAGCACTGCCTTTAGTAGCCTCACACAGCTCCTACTGTTTCCTCCTCATGTCCTTACCAGGCATGTCTGGACAATGTTATATCATGAGTAATTTTTTTTCTTTTAAATCCATATACATAAAACACACACATGCATGCACACACAGTGACATTTTAGACCTTCTTCAGAATACTGTATATACTGTGGGCACAAGTTTCCATCATGGTGCTGATCCAGAATCCTTATTACATTACATTATTATTTATTACTAGAGCTACAATAATAAAGCAATGAAGAGGGGGAAGTAATAAATATGAAATAATGTCATTATGATGATTCCATTTATTTCACTATCCACTCTGTGCAGGCAGAAAGCTTATTACATTTTTAAACTGTAGAGATACAATAATTTTGCTGCTGTAAAATCAGCATTTTGTCTTATTTAAAATATAAATCTAATATAATCTGCTTCTTAATGTATGTTCTTTAAAATACAGCGTGTGTTTTTAAATATATTATAATTATAATAATGCATAATTATGTGGACATGCATATTAGATCACTTTTTAGTGAAATATAATCCCTCCAGAAAGGCAGGGAAAGCCCTGTAACTTACTTTAAAACTAAATATGTTCCTTAAAACGGTGACAGAGCTACAGACCCATGACAGCCTTACCCAGTCAGCCAGCAGCTATGACCAGCACTACTTGTGCAGTTAATAAAAGGACAGGTAAAGTTTGTCGCGCTGTTGCACACACAGCACGCTCATTTGTTTCAGTTCGTCAGTTGCCACAAGACAGCTTACCAACGTGTACGTGATAAGCTAACACTCCTGTGTGCTGTAGACTACAGTGTGCGCTGTAGGTGTTGTTTCGGACCCGTAACAACACCTACTTACTGGTTTTGTCGCATCAGTCTGTGTCTCTGAGTTAATTTGTGTTTCTCCTACAGCTCCGGACCGCAAAAAATGCGCGTGCACTTGGTGAGCTCGTAACCAGCGCGTTCTGCCGTCAAGGGCGATCATTGGTTAAATGTGATCATGTGACTGATGCAAGCCAGATCCTTTTATTTAGCAAAACTGTGATTAATAGTCAAATATTATTGTTGAGGGGCACAGACAGGACTCCACACGCACACACACATAAAAAATAAATAAATAAATACATACATTTTTTTTTTAAAAGTTGCCTCAACAAAAGGGCACTTTGTGCTCAAGCCCCTCTAGCCCCACACGTGCCTGATTAATTGTGAATTCTATTAAAAAAAAGTTATCTCACAATAATGTTGACAATACAGTGTAATACACTTATACATCAATGGTGCTTCGTGTTAGTTCTGTTGGAAAATGACACTAAGACTAAAACTAAACACAGTTTATTCAGTTATTCAGGTAAGGAAATCCCCCAAAGTTGATTCTGTTCATCTGGACATAACATTTTCAGTGGGATTTGGATTTGTGTGATATTTTGTGTATGTGTGCTCAGAGGGAACTATGAAGGAGTGTGGCCATATGTTGAAGGCGATTGGTGCTCCAGATGCCCCGAACACCTCCAGAGATGTGAAAACAGTCTCTGTGGTAAGAGTACGACAGGCTGTCTTTACTCCTCCTGATCTGTGTTCATCCACATCAGTATTTTGTTTTATGTGTTTGTTTAATGCCAAATGTAATTTAAGTTGACACAGCATGAAGTTTCGGTGCTCGCTGCCTTTTCACTAAATTTATTGATAAAATGCAAAGGAAGAAAAACATTTATTCCTAGTCTTTTTCAACTGTGAAGTGTAGTGCAACATCTTTTGCAGTATATAACAACCTTTACATACTATTCAGTATATAAGGTTTATACAGTTAAGCCCATAATTATTCATACCCCTGACAAATATTGACTTAAAGTTACTTTTGTTCAATATGCAAGTTCTTTTTTGAGCAGAAATGACAGAGGTGTCTCCCCAAAGATAATAAGACGATGTACAAGAGGCATCATTGTGGAAAAAATATTTCTCAGGTTTTATTTATATTTTAGCAAAAAGTATCATGTCCAGAATTATTCATACCCTTCTCAATAATCAATAGAAAAAAAGCCTTTATTGGCTATTACAGCAATCAAACGCTTCCTATAATTGCAGACCAGCTTTCTGCATGTCTCCACAGGCATTTTTGCCCATTCATCTTTAGCAATGAGCTCCAAATCTTTCAGGTTGGAGGGTCTTCTTGCCATCACCCTGATCTTTAGCTCCTCCACAGATTCTCAATTGGATTCAAGTCAGGACTCTGGCTAGGCCACTGCAAAACGTTACTGGTGTTGTCTGCTAACCATTTCTTCACCACGTTTGCTGTATGTTTTGGGTTATTGTCGTGCTAAAATGTCCACTGGTTCCCAAGGCCAAGTTTTTCTGCAGACTGCCTGATGTTGTTGTTGAGAATCTTCATGTATTGCTCTTTTTCATGGTGCTGTTTACTGTGATTAGGTTCCCTGGTCCATTGGCTGAAAAACACACCCCCAAAGCATTAGGTTCCCACCACCATGTTTGACAGTGGGGATGGTGTTCTTTGGGTTGAAGGCTTCTCCATTTTTATGTTAAATGATCACAATGATGCCAACATCATTGTGACCAAATAATTCAATTTTTGTTTCATCTGACCATAACACTGAAGACCAGAAACCTTCTTCTTTGTCCAGATGAGCATTTGCAAAGGCCAAATGAGCTTTTGCATGCCTTAGAAGTGCCTGGAGAAATGGCGTTTTCCTTGGTCTGCATCCGTGGAACCCAACAGTGTCCGTTGGACTGTCTGCCTTGAGACATTGCCACCAGCAGAGCCCAGATTCACCAGAATGGCCTTGGTGGTGATCCTTGGATTCTTTTCACCTCTCTCACTATTCTCCTGGCCAGCACAGGTTTCACTTTTGGCTTCCGACAACGTCCTCTGAGATTTTCCACAGTGCGGAACATCTTGTATTTTTTAATAATACTTTGTACTGTGGCCACTGGAACTTGAAAACATTTGGATATGGCCTTGTAGCCCATTCCTCACTTGTGAGCAGCCACAATGCACAGCTGCAGGTCCTCACTGAGTTCCTTTGTCTTAGCCATGACTGTCCACAGACCACCTGCAGAGAGCTGCTGTTTTTCACCTGTTGAGTTGATCAAAACAGCTATTTCCAATTAATCAGGGTAATTAGGATGCTTTAGAACAGCTTTGACTATTTGGAATGGTATGGAACTTTGGATTTTCCCAGAGACTGTGACAGTTTGTGAAGGGTATGAATAATTCTGGACATGATACTTTTTGCTCAAATGTAAATAAAAGCTGAGAAATATTTTTTTTCCACAATGATGCGTCTTGTACATCATCTTATTGTCTTTTGTGAGACGCCTGTGTCATTTCCAGTCAAAAAATAACTTGCTAGTTGAATAAAAGTAACTTTAAGTCAAAATTTGCCAGGGGTATGAATAATTTTGGGCTTAACTGTATGTAAGGGTAGTGACCAGTTTTGATAACAGCACCAATATTCTAAATGTAAATTTTTAGTGACCCCAAAAATACAAAAATGAAAGCTGATACTGTTGTTCTGGTGCTACAGTCTTTTCTGATCTGCAT
The DNA here is from genome assembly GCF_013358895.1 of Oreochromis aureus. NCBI lineage: Eukaryota > Metazoa > Chordata > Actinopteri > Cichliformes > Cichlidae > Oreochromis > Oreochromis aureus. The sequence goes on from NC_052961.1 coordinate 2,992,522, forward strand.
CACTGAGGCTCAAATCGAGGAAAATTGTGTTTTAGGGAACCTTGAAACTGTGAAACTGTACGTATGTTGTAGGTTTGTGTGTATTTTTAAGTGACAGCTGCGACAGAGTTCAAGGAGCCCTTGACACTGGCATGAGTGATGTGTGTGTGTATGTTTAACCCACGCCAGTTTTTCTATCTAACATTCTTCTTAGCATCGCCCTGGTTTCCTCAACACAAAGCCAATAAGATTTTTCCACAGTTTATAAATCTTGCATGTGCATGCAGTCAGAATGGGACTTTCAAGAAGCAATCACACCACCAGGTAGTTTTCTTTATGAAGCCTGCATGCATGTGAATCCGTCATATATTTGATTATTGCCAGTGTTGGGGAATAACGGAATACATGTACCGATGTCACGTATTTAAAATACAAAATATGAGTAACTGTATTCCGTTACAGTTACCGTTTAAAAAGGTGGTAATCAGAATACAGTTACTTTGTTGAAATAAAGGGATTACACGACGGTCTTTTTCTGTTTCATATGTTAGGCTGTCCCCTCTCTATTTTTGGTAATTCTGGAACAAAACACGCGTTAAGAGGCTCTAATGCCTGTGTGTCAACTAGTGATGGGAATTCCAGCTCTTTTTAGAGAACCGTCTCTTTCGGCTCCCAACCGGCTCTTCATGGTTTTTTGTTGCTTTAATTAACTTATTAGCAACAAGAATGTAAAATTATCCACAAAATGAATTACTAATGTAAAAAAACATTTTTTTATACATGTTTATTATATAAATATGCTTTTATTTATTCATTCCACATAAAATGTAAAAAATAAATTATAAAATATAAAAACCAACTATTTACAATTCAACTTTTAACTATTTAAATTTTCAGCTTTTTCCTTTTAAACAAATTTAAAAGTGAAACAACACAAAACACTGCAAACCACAACGCAATAAAATATAAATTTAAATATGCAAAACAAAAAGAAGATGCATGTTTTCTGTCTTATATATGCCTGGGATGATTTTTTGGGAGAGTTTTCCTGCTTGGAATTGCATACATAGGATTCACCACATGAATAAACTTTCTGAATACTTTATCATAATAGAAAATAGTTGGAAATCAAGTGCAATCATTTTTGCCAGCTCTTTATCAATTGAGGTCTGTCTTGCCGGGGTTCACAGACTTCTGCAAAAACTGTCTAACAGAGCTCTGGGTTGGTTTAGGCGGTTGTGGTGGTATACTGCATGATGCTGTAGATGCAGCAGCAACAGTTGCAGGAGACACACTGGCACCTTCATTAATATCTGACTCAACTGACTGTGTTTTATCTTCCCATTGCACTGATGGGTGGACAGTTCTCAGGTGCCTGTGCAGGTTGTTTGTGGAGCCGGCTCTATGTGATATCCTTTTCTTGCAGACTCTACACTCTGCCTATGTATTGTCAATAAAATTGAAATGATTCCAGACTTTGCTTCTTTTCTTGGTGTCACTCATTTTCTTCACCATACCTTTCTAGTGCGACGATGTTGTCTCTTGTTGTTGCCCCTAGCTCTCTCTCTCTCTCTCTCTCTTGCTCTGTTCCTGTACCTGTAACTACCGCCCCTCCCCCCTCTGCTCAGCACAAACACAAGACTCATGTGCGGCATGAAGCGAATAAAAGTGAGAGAGAGAGAGAGAGAGAGAGAGGGTGAGAGAAAGGAAAAAAAACATGGCTCCCAATAAGGAGCCGGCTCCCGTCGGTCAGTTCAACGAGCCGGTGTTGTGCCAAAAACTGATTGCTCGTATTTAAACTGCTATAAGTAACTTGTTGGGTTATAATATGTGAAACATATGTCAAATGCATCCCTTATGGATGACATAGAGTCATTTTGAGCCACAAACAACATTCGTGTACCAAGGTAGAAGGCGCAATCAGTTTTTGGCAGTGACTTATATAACCTTTATTTATGTGTAACCGAGGACAAGGTATGAGTAAACGGGGCAACGAAACAAATTGATCATTTATTTATTACATCAATTAGACATACAAAAATCCCAGTTATTTCCAGACAGGACTTACAACACATCCCGCTGATATCCCAGCTGCACATGAGACTTACCACACAAACGGTGCGAAAATAACGCAACACTGCAACCCGTCACACCCCGCTTAGCGACACTGCAATCGTGGCACGCACTGCAAACAATTCGGGTCTCAGTGCAGCTGGGAATCAGCGCTATGCATGGCCTGCGATCTGGGAGATAAAGGGAAGTGGCACAAACAATTAAACAAAAAACAAAAAGGGAGGTTAGTCCGCCCTTACACAACTCACTCTCAATCCATAACCGCCTTTACGGCTGGACGGACTAACCAAAATAAAATTACAAATCAATCAAAAGAACGAAAAAAAAAAGGACAGCAGAGACAGCACAGCTGAAAAACAAACAACATTATCGATTAAAATATTACCCAATAAAATATCAATTTTATGAAACCATTCAAAATCATGAAGCTAAAACAAACACTCAATATACCTACAATATTGATCAGTTTCCCTGCGCGCAGTCGATCTAGGGCTTGATCAATTCTTCTATTAAAATTCGTGGTCACACCAAAAAAGTCCAACGACACATTAAAAACAGGCACATACAACAGCAAATGATCCAAACAAAAATGGCAAAAGTCTCTTACCGACAGTATACCCACTCGCACCCCAGTGAATTAATTGCCTCTGGTTTTTTCCACAGAAGAGCGCTGACTTCACCCCACACACCCACTACCTTTTCACAGCTCTTCATCCAATCACCTGGCAGAGAGCAACAAACTGCCAGGTGACACTTGTTACATATGCAGTTAAAAAGATCTCATTAACATTAAAAATGTCCTTTGTAAGAGTAAGTTGGCCAAGAGGACAGCAGAAATGGCAGCAAATATTACAATAGTTGTGTAAAAATATTTTAAGTGGGGATAAAGGACCGCATTGGTTATAATGTAAGTACAATAACACACAGTTGTAAAGATACTTGAAAAACAGATAATTTTTTAATTCTATATATAACCCCTTTGTAAACCCTGTTCACCGGAGTCTATTTACAAACATACGTAAAGATATTACACAAAAAATACACAGAAACATTGGAAATCAGTTTTTGGCACAACACCCGGCTCTAAGAGCCATTTTGTTCGCGACCGACACATCACAAGTCTCAATCTCACGGCCCATGTCACCTCTACTTGCACCCGCATAATGACGTGGTGAAATATTTTAAAAAATTATTATTCAAAATATGATTTAATATGAAAGCAATAGGCAGAGTGTTACAGGCATCGCCCTAAAGCATGTAGCCTCATGGCCAGTGTAGCCCAGCTGTAAGTAAGCTATTAAGACTCGACTGTACACTGTGTTCGTGTTTTCCTCCGAAACAATAAGTTCGATTGGAGCAGCCTTTCAATGCCTCTCTCTGTCTCTCACTAGCAAAGTTGACCCAGACAACAAAGTAAAGCTAGTTTTAGCCAGAGGTCCCTTTACTACAGTTCGGAGCCGCAGACCTGTTTTATATACGCGCGGAATAGTTTTCTATACGAGATCGCTGCAAAAAGTGCAGCCTTACCTAATGTCCACCTACTGTTACTCATTTATCTTAAGATTTAAAAATCTAGTTGATATTGGTATGGTGAGTAGCCTTCAGTAATAGTAATAAATCACACAGCAATAGTACATTCATGTGGTTGTAAAAAGCATGATAATATATTAAGTAATCCAAAGTATTCAGAATACGTTACTCTCATTGAGTAACCTTCCCAACACTGATTATTGGTCCCACGTTTACTGCGTTGTCGTGAATGTGTTTCCAAAGACAGGACTGGAAGGAAAGCAGTAATGGACATGGGTTTGAGTGGGTGTGGTGTGGTGGGCATGCCTGTGGGGAAAGTAACAAAGATGTGAACTTAAAGATTTTGGATTAAAAGTTTAAAGAAGTGAAAGCAGTGACAGAAGGTGGAGTGGTGGTTATGAGAGAACAGGCTTTCAAAGTGAGAGAATGGTTGAAATATTCATCGCTAAATGCTCGTAGTGCTCTCAGCCTATTTCTGGTTCTGGTGCACTGCAAAGCTGCAGAGACTCACTCTTCATGTATGTGTGTGTGCTGCATGCAGCTCTTCCCTGCAGCTAAACAGCATTTCTGTTCTTCTATTAAAATAAACTTGTCTGATTGTATTTCTGTTGTGTATATCGCTCTTTTGCCCCTCCCTCTATCAGTCTCTTTCTTTGTTTCACTCTGTGCTGCTTTGTACTGTGTGCCTTTGTGTTTGGAAAAGAGAATATCTTTTTCTTTCTAAATCTGCATAGGAGGAGGAGATGTTACAGGCACTCTAGTGACTGCCTGTGAGAAGTATTGAACAGGCCTACTCCCCACAGAGGGCTGTAGGATATGTGACTGAAGTAAATCAAATGAAAAAGTTTCTCAAGAAAATTTCAGACAGAAAAAAACTGCAACAAGAAGGAAAAGAAAAATTAAATTGAAAGCCTTTATAGTCATTAAACACAGTGTAACGAGATTAAAACCAGCTCTGTAAAATTGCACATGTACTTAGCACACAATAACATAAATATGCAGTACAGGAGTGACACAGACTGACAGCCAGAGAATGATGGTACTACCAGATATGCAACATGGTTACACCGTACTACAGTATAGCATAGTACAGTGTACTACAGTAGAGTACTACAGAAAAATAAAATGAGGCTCATAGCCATATAACTGCAAAGAAAATAACTGCATATAGATGTAAAATGATTTCAAGAAGAACTCAAACATCTGTACAAAAACACTCAAAGTGGCTACAAAGAAACATGACAGATGGAAAAAACCCAGAGCATTTGTGCTGGAGTGATTACACTAATACAGCTATACAAATACAGGAGACTCGGAGTAATGTAGCCACAGTCATGAAAGAGTACAAATATGTCTGAGACGGCAGATGCAAACAGCAGAGGCAGAAGTCGATCAGTGACGTCACCACGGACTAGAACAGCTGACTGTGAGTGCAGACCATCAATAACACATTTATATTTATTTTGAAATTTTTCTACACAAACCGACAAATGTCTGGTCTTTAGTTTCAAAGCAACATCGAGATACTTTCCAAAATCTGACCTGCATCGACCATCAGCTGAGCGTCTTCCTCATCATACCGGTCTCCATGATTGCTGCAGAAACAATAAATTACTGGGAACTCAATACCTGAACTCAACTTGAAATGCAGCAACTTACCGGCGACATTAGCGTTTCATTTTTTTGTACCAGGCTGTTTGAATTAGTGTAACCTTATGTGTTTTAGTAGGATTCAGCTGAGGCGGCGCTGTGACTTTTATTGGGTGGCCACGGACCTCCGAGGCCTGTCCATGCACTGGACACTGAAGAGGGAAAACAAAAAAAACTGAGGAGACCAAATTGCCCATCAATAATCTACCCATGGATTTTGAAGCTATGATCTTTCCCTGAGATGTGTTCAGAGTTTGACCAAAAGTTTAACTGAAACTATAGAAGTTGTCTCGCATGTTCATCATCGTCACTGTGAAACATGAGAGCTTAATGGTGGTGAGACTGAACCATCGTGTGACTGTAGTGTGACTCATTTATAGTTTCTTCTAATTTTTCTTCTGATCAAGTCAAGATCATTTTTGTAGTTCTCTAAGAAATTGACCTTACTGCTCATGTGATTTGTGATCTCAGGCTTTCCTGCTGAGTCTGTGTTCAAAAGTCTGACAAATTCATTTCAGTGAGCAGAGATCATTAGAAGGGATCAAACACTACCCCCGAAAGTCTAGATGGTGGTGGTGGAGATGGAGGCTGACTGGCCCGAATAAGGACTAGCCCAGTGATGTCACAATGAGCTTGGCAGCGTGGGAAGTGGCAGTGATGTAAGCTGAGATTGGCCACCAAACGCCTGGGAAACAGACAGACGTGTGACTGCAGATCTTCCTCATTGAATTTACACATAAGCTTCATAATACTGGTTTTGTCAACGATGGCCCCGGTTAGTTAAAAGGTTCAACAATGAACTGACTACACAGCATCGCTCTCTGATTTTACACACTTGGAGAACAGTCCAGTTTTACATAAACAGAATGCTAAATGTCTTTCAGGTTGAAGTAAAATAAGTCACTTTATGTTGCGTCCTGTAGTGACCCAGCTTGGGTCCTCCAGCCAAACAATGACGCTCCCGCTGCAGTGAACACAGTGATCCACTGCACTGTACTGTACAGGCCTCCAGTGACCACAACACCAACAACCTTCCCGCAGGCAGGAGGAGTGAGTTTGCATTAAAGAGAAAGACATGCAGTCAGTATAAAAGGATGGAGCCACACAGAGGGAGCTATAGAAGTAAAAACAGGGGAAAAGTTAGAGAACAGGAGTGAGGGAAAGAGATCTTCACTGAAGCTAGAGACAATCCAGTGTGACGTGGCCTCTGGCTGCCCTCTGTCGCTTTCTCTTTCACTCCATGTAAGCTTTTGTTTTTCTTTCCATGCACCTATTATCCAGCCACCTTTTCTGCGTTCCTTCACTCTTTCCTTATTGTATTTTTAACCGCGATGCTCTAAACCACATCTGTAATTCAGTTCTCTTGTTCCCTGCTCACCTGCCTGTTTTGTTTGAAAGAGATTTAGTTTCTGCAAGGCCCGTCTGGTTATGTAGCCAAAAGTTCAGAGTAGTTTTGCTAACGGCCACTTGGCAATGACTCAAAAAGTGAGTCACTCTTCTGAAGGCTTATATGATAAAAACACGTAACTTTACAGCAGAAAAAAACAACAAAAGAATAAAACTGCTTACATCCTTGACATAGAAAAACGATTTAGCCTCTAAGGATAATTTCCCCTTTCCTAATAGCTGTACATGGGGTGAATTTCTACCTTATTCTGGTGCTACTCGTAACTACTTAGTAAATACCTTCTGTTATGCACACATAGCTCGCTAACCAGTATGTTGTCACGTACAAACTCCTGTCAGAAACACATTCTCACCATATTTTAGGCTCAGGGAAATCTCGAGAATCACTCAGCAGGAGGAACAACAAAGACTAACAGCCAACGAGGTGGCTTCTGTCCAATATGTGTTCTCTGGTCCTCAGTCTTTGGCCCAGTGTTTTGGGTTTTGTATCCTTGGATTTGGTTTTCTGACTCGCGTTTACTTTCTTGTGTGTTTCAGTTTAATCTATCTTCCCTAATCTTCCATTTCTTTTGTTTTAAAGTCTTCACTTGGCTCAGCTTCCTATTTTTTTTGATAGTCTCGTCTGTGGTTCTTTGTATTTAATTTTACTTCCCTTATCTCATCGTCCCCTTGCCCTTGCTGTGTTGTCACCATAGCTGTGTTTTTCCAGATGTTTGGACTTCTTTTGGATTTTGGGCTTCTGTGGAGTTAGAAGCATTAAACTTTGCTTAATGTTCATTTCTGTGTCAACAATCCTGCATTTAGGTAAATAAAACAGCGTTTCATGATAATATGATTAAAGCCATGTACAGTTTGGACACAGCTAACATTATGTCACCTGTTGGTTTGTGAGTTTGTTTCCTGTTGTCATTTGGTTGTTTTGAAACAAGAGGGGGGAGGGGCAGTCTGAGCGTAAAAGTGAATGCTCATTGGCTAACAAACTGTCATTCTCAAGTTGTTAGCCAGTAATAGTCATACGTTTTCTGAAGCTTAGAATGAATAAAATTTAGAAAATGGATTTATTGTTTTATTCACTATCATCCAAAATGAGCTTAGCCCATAAAATGTACAATTATCAAGTCAAGTGGCTTCATGGTCATTCCAGCCATGTGCAGTGATGCAGTACACAGTGAAACGAGACAACGTTCATCCAAGACCGTGGTGCTACATATGACACATAACAGACAATCAACACAGGACTACATAAAGTGCAAAACTTGCAAAAAACCAAAACAAAGACAGTGCAACAGCAGACAGAACAGAGGGATACAGACACTGTATCAGTGCAGCATGTATGCATTTACCCATAAATACATCCTAACAATTCAGCAGGATAATCTGCGATCACATGGTAACACACCTGACGGGAAAACTAAACATGTGCAAACACACACATATAGTGTGTGAAGACGCTTATGCTAAGCACTGATGGGAAGTACTGGTGCTGCACCTTTTTATTTACATATTAAAACTTTCTAAAGGCAAATATCTGGGGTGGGGTTTGGGGAGGAGAGATGAAGAGTAGCAGGTATACATTACAGGTTGGACAACTGATAAAAAAAAGAACATATTTTTGTTTTTATGCAGATGCCAGGCAGGAAGAAAAGAGGAAAACCTCAGAGAAGATTCATGAATGCAGTGAAGGTGGACGTGCCGAGGGTTGGTGTGACAGAAGATGAGAGTAGAGATGAGGTTAGGTGGAGGAGATGATGAACTATAGTGATCCTTAAAGTTAAGATTTTTTAAAATTCTTACTTTACTTTTTAAAATTGAAAAAACCTTTTCTAATGAACTGCAGTTGAGTTAGAACTTCATGTAAAAATCTCATGTTTTGACTTTTTTAAATAAGATTACTTTTGTTTTTGTACAGTTTGTTTTTACTTCATTTAGTTAAAACTTGACATGGGCGGGGTATTGTAGGTCTGTGACATCACTTCACCTGTGAGCAAGCGTCAGTCATAAAGCATCATCCACCACCCAACACTTACTTCTTCAGTACAATCTCATGGAACAAAGACTGTATCAGCTGATGTAAAAGAACTTGCCTTAACATGCCAATATGTTCCTTTGCATGAAGATGAAAGATTTTAATCTATAACTTACCGAAAAACATCAAGACTTGTATGTCTACAGTCAAAGAAGAGAAACAAGGAAGAAAAGTTTTTCTGTTCATCATAGCGTTTAATGTGTTTTTATTTTCTATTTCCTTTTCATATTCATTTTTAACACGGTATCAGGCAGCACTGTGTTACCTTGTGTTACTGTTATATTAACTGATCTGAAAACAGAAGGATAGTCTTCATTAGGAAGTCATTTTATGTGACATTAATATTGGTGGTTTTACAGCTATAATCCAATACACAGCTAATACCACTACAATTCCACTGAAACGATACAGATAAGCCCAAATGTAATCAGTATTTACATTTAATATTATAATATTCCATACACAGACCTGTCCACCATAGAAAACACGGATGATCTGAATATGTTGAACAACATGGCAGACACAAGTAAAATGAACGACGCACAATACAAAAATGTGAGTACACTTTTATCCTCTTTTTAAATTAAAACTGATTCATATAAACCACAGGTATTTGTATGTATCAGTGGCATGGTATACATGGTATACATGGATGCCGTCACCTTTCTGCACTGCTTCCTGGCTTAAGAATTGTGAAATATTATCACTACTATAGTTAAATAAATATCTGCTATATTACAAAAAATATATTTTCTATTACCTGAAAAGCACAAGTAATGGAAGAACTTTTCAGACCATTCCTTTAGGTAAAAAAGCAATAAAAACACCATGAAAACACCTCAGTACACATAAAACTGTATTATTGAAAAACTGTGCATAAAGTCTCAAAAATAAAAGTAATTATTCTGCAGATAAACGTCCACCTATCTTTGGATTAAGTTTTCTGATTTGTGTTTTTGCTTTCACTTTAATATATCGTCCCAGTAGTCCATTGTATTTTGTTGTCAAGTCTTCATCTCTGTGTTAGGTGTTTCCCCATTTAGTTGCTTTCTGTTTTATTTGAAAGGTCTTTGCATTTATTTTACTTCCCTTGTCACATTGTCCTTGATAAGAATTAGCCCTGAATTCCTGAAGGCTCTCGCTGTCGTGGTTGACACGTCTCTGAAACATCACATGGAGATCTGGGGTAGTGGTTCCCGTCTTTAAGAAAAGGGGGAGTGGAGGGTGTGCTCCAGCTATGGGGGGATTAGACTCCTCAGCCTCACTGGGAAGTCTGGGTCTATGCTAGGGTACTGAGAAGGAGTTTGTGTGGTGGTAAAACCTCAGATTCAGATTGTGTTTTTTGTCCTGTTGGCAAAACATTGGATAAGCTCTTAATTTTCTCAAGGATATTCGAGTGTGTGGAAGTGCCCATGTGTTTTGTGGACATAGAGGGGGCATTTGATCACTACGATAACATGTGGCGTATTCCCTTTAGTTAGGAGGCATTCAGTCTCTGTACTTTGTACTCAGTCTCAGTGCTTGGTCTGCATTGCTGGCAGTAAGTTGGAATCATTTCCAGACTGCACCAAGGCTGCCCTTTGTCATCATCCATCCATCCATCCATCTATTTTCTTCCACTTATTCGGGGCTTGGTCACGGGGCCAGCAGCCCGAGCAGAGAGGTCAGGACCTCCCTCTCCCCAGCCACCTCCTCCAGCTTGTCCAGGGGAACACCAAGGCGTTCCCAGGCCAGCCAAGAGATATAATCTCTCCAGCGTGTCCTGGGTCTGCCCCGGGGCCTCCTCTCGGTGCGACATGCCTTGAACACCACACCCAGGAGGCGCCCAGGAAGCATCCTTATCAGATGCCCGAACAACCTCAACTGGCTCCTTTTGATGTGGAGTAGCAGTGGCTCTACTCTGAGCCTCTCCAGGATGGTTGACCCTCTCACCCTATCTCTAAGGGAGAGGCCAGCCACCCGTCAAAGGAAGCTAATTTCCGCCGCTTGTATCTGCGATCTCGTTCTTTCACTCACTACCCAAAGCTCAGGGCAGGTACGTAGATTGACTGGTAAATTCAGACCTTTGCTTTTACACTCAGCTCGCTCTTCACCATGACAGACCAGGTACAGAGTCTGCATCACTGCAGCTGCAGCACCAATCCATTTGTGGATCTCCCGCTCCCTTCTCCCATAACTTGTGAACAAGACCCCAAGATGCTTAAACTCCTCCACTTGGGGCAGGAACTCGTCCCTGGCCCAGAGTTTGCACTCAACTCTTTTCTGGAAGAGGGCCATGGCCTCAGATTTGGAGCCACTGATTCTCATTCCCACAGCTTCACACTCAGCTGCGAATCATTCCAGTTTGAGCTGGAAGCTAACAGAAACACATTACCTCAGAAAACCAAAGATTAGATTCTGAGACAATCCAAGTGAAATACTTCGCCACTTGGCTATGCCTAGAGCACCGCTTTCCCCTTCTGAGTCGCCTCACAGTTTACAAGAATTTCTTTGAGGACGTCCAAAAGTCTTTTTCCATGGCCTCTGTGAACTCCTCCCACACTCTAGTTTTTGCTTTTGCCACTCCCCAAGCCACATTCTGCTTGGTCTGTCAGTACTTATCAGCTGCCTCAGCTGCCTCTAACCAAACCTGGTAGGACTCCTTTTTCAGGCTGGTGGCTGTCTTCAGCTCTGGTGTCTACTATTTGGTTCAGGGGTTACCACCACAACAGGCACCGACTGTCTTGCGGCCACAGCTCAGTGAAGCAGCTTCGGCAATCGAGTTGCTGAACATGGTCCATTCAGATTCAAGATTCAAAGATTCAAAGCGTTTATTGTCATATGTACAAAGAAAAGCATTTCTCTGTGCAATGAAATTCTTTCTCTGCTTTCAACACACAGATGCCTGGTTAATATATACAAATAGGACAGATAAATACAAATAGTATAATTTATATAGTATAATATTGAAGATCTCACAGACCGGGCCTCTGCCAGGCATTCCCAGCACACCATCACTATACGTTTAGGTGCGCAAGGTCTGTCCATCATCCTCCTGCGCCACTTGATCCAACTCACCACCAGGTGGTGATCAGTTGACAGCTCAACCCCTTTTTTTACCCAAGTGTTCAGGACATATGGCAGCAGGTCTGGTGATACAAGTATTGACTTGTGGCCTAGGGTGTCCTTGTGCCACGTGCACTTATGGACACCCTTATGTTCAAACATGATGTTTGTTATGGACAAACTGTGGTTTGCACCGAAGTCCAACAACAACAACAAGTCCAACAACAAAACGCCACTCGGGTTTAGATCCAGCAGGCTGTTCCTCCCAGTCACGCGCCTCCAGGTCTCACTATCGTTGCCCACATGAGTGCTTCATTTTCCTAGTAGGACAACAGAGTCCCGAGGTGGAGCACTGTCAGGGTCTCCAAGAAGGCTGGGTACTCTGAACCATCATTCGGTGCATAAGTGCAGTCGGCAGTTAGGACCTGTTCCCTGACCCGAAGGCGCAGGGAAAAAACCCTCTTGTCCACTGGGAGAAACCCCTACATACTGGCAGCAAGCTGAGGGCATACTAGATACCCACCCCAGCCCACCGCCTTTCACCAGGGGCAACTTCAGACTGAGGAGACTGGTCCCAGAGTCCAAGCCAGGCTCCTTCTCTGTGTGTAATTTTGTGTTTAATCTGTATGTGTGTGTAAAACATTAGCGTTTCCAGTCTTTTGTAGAGAGGCCAAACCCCAAAATCTCACCCTCAACACAGTCCAAACACAGCCTAACTTTACCATTTCAAGGCTGTCCATTGGGGATTGAGTCTGTCGACATAACGTGCCACTAACCATGTAACTACAGGTGTGACTGGGTAATTACTGCACCAGATGACCAGATATATCCCCTCAGTCCAACTCAAACTGAATGATTCCAAAGATAAATGAGACCTCTTAGGTTCAGGCTTTATTACTAAGCCAGAAATTTAGGTCATATAGTTTTAGTCAACGCAATTTATTTATTGCTTGCAGCGAGCCTAGATTGGGATGTATGGTGACATCAGCGGCTGGAGGTGGTCGATGTCGGACACAGATTTCTACAAAAATGATGAGGCTATGTTTAGAAACTGGGAGCCTGGACAACCGGACAACTGGTTAAAGAAAGAACACTGCACTGACTTACATGAGACTGGATTATGGAATAATGACAAATGTGACAGTAAATTTAACGCAGTTTGTTCTGATGTCACAGGTGAGGATGTTTTTTAAATGTAAAGGTCAGGGGCATTTTCATCTAGAACCTGAGCTGTTTTGTTTAAGGGATCTACATTGTTCTTCAGAACACTTGGCTTTGGTCTGTTTACAGGACTGAATGTGACATTTGTCTTCATCAACAATTTCATGACATGGACTGAAGCCCAGAGCTACTGCAGAGCTCATCACACAGACCTGGCCAGTGTGAGAAACATGTCAGAGAACCAGAGGGTGACAGAAGTGCTACCTGCAGGGTAATCCGCCTGGATCGGCCTTTTCAGAGACTCCTGGAAGTGGGCAGATGGTAGTAACTCCGCATTTAGATACTGGAATCCAACTCAACCTGATATCAGCGCAGGGAGCAAGGTTTGTGTGGCAGGGCTCTTTGTACCTTCATCTGGAATATGGGAGGACTGGAACTGTGACCGAAAGACAGCATTTATCTGCTACAGTGGTAAGCTGTACTTTGTTACATTCCACCACTGAAAAGCAAAGTTTCCAGCTTACCTAATTTTTCTAATTTAAGCCAACACAAATAAACTGAGTTGATCAGCTTTTTGAATGAAAAGTACTGGTAACTTACTTAAGTTGATAAAACTGAGTTCAGTCTACTTAATATTTTTATTTAAGCACAATATTAGATTTAACAGTGAGGTAGTCTTCAGTTTTGGATTTAATTACATGATTTCAAATAGAGACAACGCTGCTCCCATGTACCTCAGAGCCTCGCACACTGCACTCCAGACTGATGTTAAACAATATCCATAAAGAAGCCAAAGTAAAACTACTGCAGATTTGCTGCACTGGGCTGTGAAACTGATGTTGCTTTATTTCTGACCCAACACTTCTTTACCCTTACCCACCAATCACAGTTGTAGTGTCAGAGAATAATTCAGAATAAATAATCAAAGATTTCTAAATAATATAAAGCCTTTATGTCAGACCCTTTAGTTAGACGCAGTCATTCTGACCAGAATTTTTCAAAGTAAGTTAAGGTATATAGCAACATGCACAATGTTTCAGTCCATTAGGCAGATGCAGTAGAGGCAGCCCATCAAATCATCAAACTATTAAAGCAGCAGTATTCAGTACAGGCACGGGAAAGTCACCCTGCCCTCCATACACCTGGTCAAAAAGCTGGGAAGAAAGCTGCTTTACATTTCCTGCTTTACAAGGTTTTGAATTCATGCAAATGCTCCCTTATCACATAAACTCAAACACCATGTGATATGAATGAATCCTCTAAAATGCTACTACTCATCTCAGTATGTTCTGTTTTGAATGTCCACTTGTCTTTTTTTAAATGTGCTACTGGAAACCACAGAAAGCGTCCATGAAATGCATGTAAACCTACTTTGTGAAACTTAGTTACTATTGTTGTTTGCAGACTTCTTCCTGCTCTCTCTGTCTACTGTCGCCATCCTCCTCACTCCTTCTTTTCAGTCACAGACAAACACATGGCATTCAAATAGAAAATAATAAAATAACCTTATACTAATTATTATAAGTGCAGGTTGGGAATCCACACTTGATATCAATACAACACACTGCTCAGTTAGGTGGAATCATCATCAGTGATGAAATGATACATATTTATCTTGCTATATTTCAGGTAAAGTGTGTTTTATATCTACACCACTCATTTGTGTCATGAAATTATCTCTTCATCTTCTTTCTGCTGCAACAATGAAAGTCCTATTTATTAATGACAAGACACAACATTAAAATAAGTGATTATTACTACTGGAACTAACCCTTTTGGGTCTAAGCCAGAGTGTCAACCGCATGACCCACGGGCCACATCCGGCCCATGAGGTCATTTCATATGTCAGTTATTAGTGGCCCGACAGTATGTGGGAGCCGAATCCTCAGTCCCGCTCAGAATCCATGCAGGCACTGGTGGGGCTTCATTTTGATGGGCACACTATGCCAGTCACATGCAATGACAGACTATGTGAATGCAGGAAGAGGGGCAGACATTCCAAGACAGCAGGTGTAGTGGTACAGCCGGGTACACCGAGAGGCTGGGAGCCGGATTTAAATGCCAGCGTGTCAGGAAAAGTACATAAAGGAACAAAAACATAAAATGAGAATCTGGCTGCATTTCAGTAATAATGGAGACTGCAAAGCTGACAGCAGAACTGATCAAATTAGCAGCTGAATAAAGTGATCCATATTTTCCATTGTGGAGGACAAAAGCTTTCAAACTTGTCCAGGCCTTAAACCTCACCTGTGTTCTCCCTAAAAGTAGTAAATGCATAAAAATAAGGCTTTTATGAAGACACTCAATAAAAAAAACTGCTCCTTGAGAAAAACTAAAGTTACAGTTCAGTATTGAATATTACACAAAATGAACTATATATACAAAGTGTGCTTGAATGGCAGAGATGCAGGAATTTCAACAAGCATCAAACAACTAAAAGAGCAAAAGATTAAAGAGCAGCCAGCCAGAGTCTGCAAAAAGATGTTAATACAAAGCGCTAATCTGTCTGTAAGCAACATCCCCCAGGTTCTGAAACTGCGGGTTAATTAACTGAGCCAGCAGCAAAAGGAGACATTTGGAAAACATTGTCATGAATCTCTTCTTACCTTCGCTGTTTTACTTCCACCATGATAAAACGCACTTCCTGCACAGCTCTATCTCTGCTTTGAATCTCTGTTTTCTGCATCAATTTCTTATTACGCAGCAGTCTACCTTTGTGTACAGTGCTGTCGACTGCTATTTTGTTTTTCACCAAAAATGACCTTTGACAAGAAATGCTAATTTCTTCTATTCAGTACAGATTTATACTTTAACAAATTATCCAAAATTGCAAAAAGCTTAGCTCTTGTCTCTAATAAAATCTCTGTCACTTTGTAAAAAGCAGAAAAGTTTCTGTTTTTCACTTTCTAATATAGAAATTTCTTCTTCTTTTTTTACGACTACAGTTAAACGGAAAAAAACAAAGACACCAACAAACAAACTGGACAGTCTGGGCAATGAACTTTTTCTGTAGTTTCATTTGTTACAGTTTAAGTCCAAAGAGTCGTGCTGACAGACTTCTTTAACTGATCCGGCCTAAAGGCGGCTGTATGTGGCTGCCACGTAAAATGAATTTGACGCCCCTGAACTAAACTCACCTGTGCTCTGAGAAAACTCAGGGCAGCAGAAAAAGCAGGTGAAGTATGCTTTGCGTTCTGTTTTCTAACCCTGACTGTTCTTCATTCTTTAATCAGCACCTACCTACAGGCAGGTGGTGAGATTGAGGCTGGAGACAAAAAACACAGTTGTGGATCTGAATGACGATGATGTGATGGATGCCATGCTGAAACAGGTAACTGGTTTTTGGGCAGATTAAGTCAGTCACCTAACTGCAGCGTTATTGTGAAATATAGCTTACGCTGCTTTTACTTTCATAACAACAAACTTATAAATGCAGCAGCAAAAAAGAGTGAATAGAGAATATCAGTGAATGATGTCATATTCTGAAAATCACTGTTTTGTGTGTCCCAGCTCAAACAGAAGCTGGAGGACCAGGGAGGCACTGGAGATCTCACAGTGAGCTGGAGGAAGCAGCCAGATGGAGACAAGGACGAAGAAGGAACCAAGGAAAGGAACCCATCTGTAAAAGATGAGCTTTAAACGTTACTCGTTGAGATTATGAAACATTTCTTTTTGCTTTGTTCTTTTAAAAAGTATTATTCTTTAGTTCTTCTCCAATTTGTGTGAAATCTACTTTCTTATGTAAAATGAAATGGTCACAGCTAATAAAGCAGGACTTTAAGCAACATGTTTTGAGGCATTGGTAAAAGAAGCCTTGGCTGATGTTTCTGTGAATATAAAAAAAAACATCTAAGATTTTATTTGAAATTAATAACATAATTTTTGTCCCATCCTCTTTTCTATTATATTTCTACAACAAACGCTGTAATAAGCTGATCTCTTAATGGTTGCTGATGCAGCTGTACTCAACCTCAGTTCTGCCTTTGACACAGTCACATCAGTCTGGGTGTGAGAGTAACGAACGAAGAGAGTCCACCGCCCGCCGGATTGGCAGGCACTCTTTCTCCACTGTGCTGTATTTCCTGCTCTGTCAGTTTCCAGCTGGTGTACAGGATCAGGTGGTCGACCCCCCATACCTGCTGGGACAAAACAGCACACAGCCTTCTGTTCAAGGGGCACATCTGCAGGACAAAAGGGAAGGAGAAGTTAAGTTAAGAAGCTTTGCAGCGTGAGCATGGAGCACCTGGTCCATGAGGCTCTGGAAAGTGCCTGGGTCTCTGAACAAGCCAAACGGAAGTTTGACAAATAGGTACAACCCTCACGAAGTGGACGAGGCTTTTTTTCCTTGGACTTTGCAGACAAGAGAATCTACTTTTGTGGTAGTTGACACAGAACCATATAGACCCATCTTTCTTCACTACAAGAACTATGAGAACTATTTTCAGCATTTCAGCCAATTCTCTCCAGACAGTTAGCCTTTTATGCTCAGGTAACCTTGGCACCTTTAGCCCCAACTTTTCTCCCTCCTTCACCAGGACACTAGACCAGAGAAGCGGTTTTGGCCTCTGTCCATGCTTTTAGGAGATTAAGGTGATATATCTGTGTGGCTCCACCCCTTTCTGACTGTATCCCCTCATAGTCGGTGAAAACAAAAGGGTCCTTCCCACTTGGCGAGTAACTTTCACCTTGAAGAAGGCAGCAACACAAGCACTTTATCTCCTGGTGAAAATTGCAACTGTTGCACAGGCGCTGCTCACGTTCTGAAGCACATTTTTCGGTGACAACCTCCCCAATGTGTGCAGCGTTGCTCTAAGGTCCAGGACCTACTGAATCTCATTTTTTTCTGGACCAGGGTCTGCGTGCAGTCCCTGTCCACCAAAGCCTGGTGTAAAGCCCCTTGACACCTTACCAGAAGACTGTATGTGCCTCCTGGATCCGGGTAGGGTGTGGGAGGCTCAGCGGCATGAAACACCTGCCCAGCTCCATCAACAGACACTCTTGTCTCATGTGTACCGTCCGCCAGCAGTCCTGCCCCAGTGCCGCCCTCCATTGTTCAAATGCAGTCCCTGTTGCCTCCGGGACGCGGCAAGGGAGATCGGGCAAAAAGGGCAAAAAGTTTTCTCTTCTTTTTCTCTCAACAGGTGATCCAGGAGATTTTTTTTTTCTCTTTGTCTTTGTAAGTGCCCTTTCTCACTGTCCCTTTTCCCTTCTGTTTTTCTTTTCCTTCCTCTCTTTCTTTCTCCCTTTCCTATCCCCCAGTCATGTCTGTTCCATCTGTAAGAACTGAAAATAAAGTAAATAATAACAACAAAGTTTGATCAAATGGACCAATATGGCAATGCCATGATGATCCATTTGGCAAAATAAATCCATTTGGTATCCTTGTTGGTCTTCAGACAACAATTCTGACGGCTAAAGAACCAAATGGGACAGACAAAAGAAAGAAAAAAGAAAAAAAAAAGGGGCAAAAAGCCAGGAATCCTCTTCCTCAGTACTGGATGCAGCTCTCTGCTACCTGTACCCAGCCTGGATGTCCTCCGCCAGGGTGACAGCCACCTTCAGGCTTGCCAGCTGATGTCAGTGAACCCATCGTGCCATTTTTCTAGGCAGCCCTTCCACAAACTGTTTGAGGACAATGTCAGCATCTGTACCTCTCCCTACAACAGCCCAGTCATGCACCTTCCAGGCCCACGTGAACAGCTGGTCCTCTGCCGTCATCCAACAGCCCCAGAACCGTCAGCAATGGTTTTCCTGGGAAAGGCCCAAGTGATCCAAAATGGCCCGGCAGATGTCTCCAAAGCTCCCCGTAAGGCTTGCTGCAGGCTTAGAGCTGCTGTCTGAACCTCCCTAGAGAGCAGCAGCTGTGGCGCCCATTCTGCTGTGGGCCACTGGCACGCTCTGCCATGGCTTGGAAGGTCTCCAGGAATAACTGTGGGTTGTCCCCCTCCCCTATCCGATGCATCGTCACTGCCAGCAGAGGAGGGGGCAGTGGCACTGTGATCCCAACCAGCAGCTGCATCTGGTGCTCGGCCGGGTCCTGAAGTCTGTCCGGCTGTTCCCTCTGCGCCACCGCTTGCTCCCTGTGCATGGCCGCCAGCAACTGAACCGGCTGCGCAGTCTGTGGGTCTGACATGACCACCACGACCCCGTCCCCGCAGCAGAGCCATAGACCACACATTCCTCTTTTGTTTTCTTTATTCTAGCAGATTCCAAACTGTGTTTGTTGAAATATCACTGAGACTTTGCTCTTTTCCTTTTATCGTTTTTGTAGTGATGAATTTTAGTTCCTGTGTTTTGTTTTATGCCTATTAGTTTTTAGTTTCGTCTGTGTTTCTCGCTCATGTTTGTGTTAATATCTCAGTTCTCCTGTGTTTTCTACTCCGACATGTTAGTATTTACGTCTGTATTAGTTCTCTTGTTTATTTCCTGCTTTATTTTGAAGGTTAGTTTCCTTTTATGCCTCACATATGTTTTATTTCTTGCTTTTTGCTTAATTTGATTATATTCACCTGTGTCTCGTTTCCAGTCTCATATCAGTGTATAAATAGTCTGGTCCCCCTGTTTGTTTTGATGTCAGTGTCTGGACCTTTTACACTTTTGATATTGTAAAGCTATTAAAAGTTGTCTTTCCTTGGTCACTTGTGTTTATTGTATCAATATTGTGTGTTTGGATGTTTACCTCTCAATCATTAGTTGGTTCCAGAGCCTGAGCTGTGCATTGAGGAGACTCTGACCATATGTAGGTGATATCTTTCAACCACACACTAACTCAGGGTCCTTCAGTCAGATGCAGTGGGGAAAATCAGATCCAAAATCCAGATTTGGGAGACAAAGTTAATAAAACTGAAATGCAACTACAGGCAGGAAACAATGACCAACAAAATAAAACGGGAAGTAACAGCAGGTCTAACAAAGAAATGCAGACTTAAGAGGCAAATAGAGGAAACACAGGAGAGCCGGAAATCTGAAAATAGATAATAATAATAATACTATAACTTACAAACAAAAACACAACCTCCACTGAGAAACTGAAAGGTAGATCATGACACCTCCCACCAGAGAGAAAGTCCATGTTTCTATCGCCAAATATGGCAGCGTGGGATCAGAGTACCAGGATCTCCATTATGATGGGTTATTATACTTTTGGTATTTTATAAATTGCTTGGTTATTTTAAGTTAAACGACTCATACAAGTCATACTTTGAAGTTATTTGAAATGGAGAAGTTTTTAAAAGTTAATAGTAAGAAAAGCCTGATGAGTTCAAGCAGGATATTTAAGGTGTGGTGTTCACATGGGGGGTACATTTTTTTCTATCCAGCTCCTATTTTAACAACAACTTTAACATTTTTAATGAAGCTGTGCAAAATGTACCTTCATGCAAAATAATGTCCGTATTACAAGCCATCAAAGTGCACTTTCATTTTCACGTGGCTAGCTCAAACATGTGAGTTATGAAGGCTAAAAAGGTCCACACACACACACACACACACACACACACACACACACACACACACACACACACACACAGTCGAGGCTGTGGGCTTTCTGAGACAGATGGGGATGAGAGAAAAAGCACAGTGTGAAGAAGAGGGAGTGAAACAAGGACAGACCAACAAAATACAGAGAAAGAGAGGAGCAGAGGGGAGAGAAAAACATTGAATGGATGCTTCAGCTGACATTTCCTTTGACCAATCAGAGCAAACGCTTCCCTCCTCCTGCATCCAGCCACTGTGATTGGCCAGCAGGAGCCGAGCTGCAGAGAGAGAGAGAGAGAAGAACACAGAGAGAAAGGGAAGAAACAGTCAGATGAAGACAGCTCTGTTCTGTACATGTGTACTGCTCTCTCTCTCGCTCTTTCAGTCATTCTTCTCTGTCTCGCTCGTCCCGCTCTGTCTGCTTCTGATGCAGTTCGCTCGCCCATGATTATTTCTCATTCCTGAGGAGAGAGGGGTTTAATGCGATGGACCTGCTTCCCACCGACTGCTGCTGCTGCTGTTTACACCGCAGCATCATGGGACCTGTAGTTTCCTCAGCAGCACAGGAGGACAGCTGATTAGCCAGGGATTGTGGGTTTTCGGAGTTTGGAGATGTGAGCTGGTGGGCAGACGAGGCTCAACAAACTCTCTCTCTCTCTTTCTTTCTTTCTTTCTATTCTCTCGCTCTCTTCCGTTCTCATGCTTTTGAACCCTCTTCTGCCCTTTCCCTTCGTCTCCTCTGCAGTTTCTTTCATCTGATCTCTCCATCTTCCTTTGTAACCTATTTTTTCCTTTTTCTTTTCCTGTCATACTCACCATTTTCCCACCATTTTCTCCTCTCTGCTCCTCCTAACTCTGACCTGTCCGAGGGCAAAGGCAGAATGGGTTGTCGTCTCACTCGGACCAAGGTGAGTGAGCTTCTGCAGGTGTGTTTTGGGTCGGAGAGAGAAAGAGAGAGAGAGAGTGATAAACAAAGACGGGGTGAGAAAGGGAGAAGAGGTGGAGGAAGAGGAGGAGAAGGGTGGGTAAATGAGATGTGATGGCTGCTGGGATGACCGGCTCTCTGTTATATCACTGTGGACATGTAGACACACACCTATACTGTATGACTGTAAGCACACTCACACACACACACACACACACACACACACACACTCCTGCTCACACGCACATGTACACAAATCCCTAACCCAGATATTACGAATGAACCCAGACAATAGCTGAGGGAGAAGCTCCGATGACTGAAGGCTAAAGGCTGTTATCTGGCTGTGTGTGTGTGTGTGTGTGTGTGTGTGTGTGTGTGTGTGTGTGTGTGTGTGTGTGTGTGTGTGTGTGTGTGTGTGTGTGTGTGTGTAAAGGATGAGGAGGCAGAAAGAAAAGCAGTGAGTGAGAAACTGAGTGATGGGAGCTGCACACACATGTCCAGGATTCATAAAGTATTCACATCCCTTCACTTTACACTCACATCTTTTTCAATGAGTCACAGTCAGTGTTTCTTGCTTTTTGCAGTTCTATTGCAATATAATGTAAAAATCAAATGCTCCTATTTGCCATTTAAAAGTATTCTAAAACTTAATTTAGTCCTTTGTAGAAGCTTCTATGGCAGCAGTCATAGTTTCCAGTATTTTGGGTAAATCTCTAAGAAGTGTATCTTATTCTCCTTGCAGAACCTCAGAACCTCAGTATGAAAGATGATTTCTGTGTCTAAAGACTGAGGCTACTGTAGATGTGCCTTGTATTCTCTCTAATGGTCAGCAGGGGGTGAAGCCGGTGGCTGCAAAAACACTGCTCTGAAGGATTTATTCTTTAATTGCCATTTTGAAGTCTTTGTAAATTCGGGACCACAGTGGAATCAACACTTTAATAAATCAGGGTAATAATCTCATTGACCATATTTCTCAGAGTGACAGGTTAGCTTAATACTAGGTTTGACAACAGGACTTCCAGCTGTTAGCTATGGCTACGTAAACCTTTAAAATGCTGCCTGTGCTGGGTCCACTGATGCTCTCTGGGTTTAAAGTCTGGTCTCTGAGGTGCTGACAGGTGAACCCACTCAGGTCTCGCTCTTTGTGCTGCTGGGACGCTCCCCTACAGCACGATGATGCCTCCACCGTGCTTAGCTACACCAGTGGGTTCACTGAGTGATGATCAGTGCCTGGACGCCAGTTTGTGTCTCATCATATCAACAAATCTCTTTGCTCATTGTCCTTTAAATGCAGTTAGACAAACTCCAAGCAGGCTGTCATGAGTATTTTACCCACAGTGGCTGTGCTGAAGCAAAGGCCTGATTTGCAGAGATCAGCTGAGTTCACTCGTCCAGCAGGTTATCTCATCTCTGCAGAGAACGTCCCAGTCCTGTGTTTTCCTGAAATGCAGCATGGTTTGTTCTGTCTTTTCATTCCTATAAATAAGTTATGTTTATACATGCAAGGGTATAAATGTGTGCTTCACTTAAAGCCATTAACCGTGGTGTTTACATGAGAAGTTATTTATTATTAATTAGAGGTTTGTAGAACCAGAGAGAAACAAGTGCAACCTTTTCAGAGCTGTTAGTGTGCCTGGAGACTCTTTGGTGGTGTCTGTGAAGGTTCTCAGTCATCCAGGTCATCGTAGTCTAAGGAGCTTGCAAAGAAAAGCGTCTGGACTTCTTTGAGTTGCTTGAAGACGTTTCACCTCTCATCCGAGAAGCTTCTTCAGTTCTAGGGTCAATGGTGGAGAGTCCCAGATTTAAGCTCTGTGGGAGTTTCCCCCCAAAGAGGGACAAAGGACCCCCTGATGATCCTCTACCTAATCACATGAGCCAAGGTGTGAAAGTGGGTGTGGGACCTAATCAGCCAGGGTTTCGGGTGAGCTCATTGTGAAACCTGGCCCCACCTTGTCATGTGAATTCCTGAGGTCAGATGGCCCAGGATGTGAGTGGGCGTTAAGGCGTCTGGGGAGGGAACTCAAAACTGGATTATAGATGGCAGACAGTTGGTGTCGTAAACCACCGCCTCTGTTCAAAGATGGTCGCTCACAGTGGACATAGATGGCCTCTTTCACTCCTCTTTCAAACCATCTGTCCTCTCTGTCCAAAATGTGAACATTGGCATCCTCGAAAGAGTGACCTTTATCCTTAAGATGCAGATGGACTGCTGAGTCTTGTCCTGTGGAGGTGGCTCTTCTATGTTGTGCCATGCGCTTGTGAAGTGGCTGTTTGGTCTCTCCGATGTAGAGGTCTGGGCATTCCTCGCTGCACTGTACAGCATATACTACATTGTTAAGTTTGTGTTTTGGAGTTTTGTCTTTCGGGTGAACCAGTTTCTGTCTGAGTGTGTTGCTGGGTCTGAAGTACACATACAGATACAGAGCGGACTTGATTCTACGGAGAGCACAAAATCAGCTGTGAAAGGATAAGACAGGTCCATTTCACTATAGATGCCCTCCAGAGCAAGATTAGCCAGACTCTGCAGGAACTGGAAACCCTTCTACCCTCTCCAATTTTAAAAGAGGTTTACAAGTTTGTGGACAAGGCTCAGCGGGCCCAACACTCTAAAGGGAAAAAAAAGACAACGCAGGAAATTCCACACCTTGCTTTCAAAAACACTAACTCCTCAGTCTGAATCTACACAACTCAGAGAAGAACACACACCTGAGGACAGTCAGGAAAAATGGGTGAAGAACTTTTCAGACCGGAATCTCACTGAACCTGAAAAGAAAGTGTTAGCCAAAGGACTCAATTTTGCCATTGTTCCACAACAGTTGCCCATAGTGGACCTCATCACAGCCACAGAAACCGCCATACGGATTAACAAATTATCACAGACAGAAGCAGAGCAAATCAGGATGAAAGTCTCAGCCACCCTCTCCAGTGCCAAAGTCCCTCCGTCTAACCTTACACTACAAGAAAAGAAGGCCGTCGCTTCTCTGAGCAAAGATCACAACATCACTATATTACCAGCTGATAAGGGAAGGTGCACCGTGGTCCTAAACACAACGGATTGCCACACAAAGATCACTACTCTCCTCAGTGACAACAATACATACAAAGCCTTAAAGCGAGACCCCACAAGCAGCTACAAGAAGAAAGTTATAGCTTGCCTTCAAGACCTTGAAAGGGACAAAATCATTGACCGCCTCACATATCACCGCCTTTACCCAGGGGATGCCATACCCTGCATTTACGGACTTCCTAAGATCCACAAGGAAGGTGTCCCACTCAGACAACATCTCGAAACACCTTGCTACCGTCCTAGCACCTCTTGTGGGGAACACCCCACATCACATCAAGAACTCCACCGACTTCACCGACAAGGTCCAGAAACTTACCCTGGATCCAGATGAAACCATGGTGTCCTTTGCTGTAGTCTCTCTCTTCACTTGCATACCCACCACGGAAGCAGTGGAGACTGTCAGAAAACGACTACAAGAAGACAGCTCCTTGGAAGACAGGACCAACTTCACACCCGATCAGATCTGCACACTGTTAGACCTCTACCACAACATACTTCAAATACAACGAAGGCTTCTACAGACAAAAACATGGCTGTGCCATGGGCTCCCCCGTGTCATCTATTGTAGCCAACCTTTACATGGAGGAAGTGGAGAGAAAGGCTCTTGGCTCTTTTACAGGGAGAGTACCCAGCCACTGGTACAGATATGTAGACGACACCTGGGTCAAAATCAAGACACCAGAAGTGGAATCCTTCACTGCGCACATTAATGCTGTGGATAAAAACATCAAGTTCACCAGGGAAGACACTAAGGACAACTGTTTGCCTTTCCTGGACTGCGCTGTGCACATTGAAGAGAATGGCAACCTCAACATTGAAGTTTACCGGAAGCCCACACACACGGACCAGTACCTCCTCTTTGACTCCCATCACCCTCTGGAACACAAACTTGGAGTAATCAGGACCCTACACCACCGGGCAGAACATGTTCCCTCTAAGCCTGAAGGGAAAAAGAAGGAACACACACATGTAAAAGAAGCACTCAAAACATGTGGTTATCCTAATTGGGCGTTTATAAAGTCAGCAAAGAGGCAGAGAAAAGAAGATCAGACACCAGCGAGGGAGGATAAGAAAGACAGACGCAACAACGTTGTCATCCCCTATGTAGCCAGTGTATCAGAGAAACTCAGGAGAGTTTTCTCCAAACACGACATCCCAGTGTACTTCAGACCCAGCAACACACTCAGACAGAAACTGGTTCATCCCAAAGACAAAACTCCAAAACACAAACTTAACTAGAAAAATTTGCATTTCCTGCGAAAATGTTGTGTGGATGCCTTAACGCTGAAGCTGTCTGCTGAAAAGCTGAAAAAGATGAAAAGTTGCAAAAAGTTGTATGGTGGTGAAAAAAAAATTTCACCCTAAGCAGGATTCAAACCTGGCCTTCCTGGTCTCAAGGCGGCTACTCATCTCTCTGAGCCAAACTCATTCTCACAAAGAAGAGGTGGACAGACTGACCATTCTGCTGAAATGAGCAGAAGCTGCTGAGAATTTTGCTGATAAGAGGTGAATCAGCAGAATTTTTGCTGAAAAGAGATTTTTTCTGAAAACAGCTGAGATTTGTGGTAATAACAGGTGAAAAGGCTGAAAATTTTGCAGAAGAGGTGAATAAGCAGAATTTGGGCTGAAAAGAAGTGAAAATTCTGCTGAAAACAGCAGAAAAAGCTGGGATTTGTGCTGAAAAGTGGTGAAAAAACTGAAATATTTTACTGAAAAGGGGTGAAAAAGCTGAAATTGAGTTAAAAAAGTTTAACTGTTAACTGAAAGAAATGTTGCCATAAGAGGGATTTGAACCCAGGCCTCCCAGTCTGAGAACGGATGCTCATCTCACTGAGCTAAAACACAGGTCATCCCGGCAAGGAAAATCAGTGACGCCACTGATGATATGGCAGAAATGGGCAAAAAATATTGCAAAAAACATTCAATATCTCAAAAAGTATAGAAGTTATGAGCACCAAAAGTCATAGCAGGCATTAGCAGAAATAGCAGAATTTTTTAAAGTTTGAATGGCGAAAATCGGATAAAAACTGTGGGAGTAGTTAAGTGCCTTGAGGCATCCACACAACAATGTGGTGTATGCTGTACAGTGCAGCGAGGAATGCCCAGACCTCTACATCGGAGAGACCAAACAGCCACTTCACAAGCGCATGGCACAACATAGAAGAGCCACCTCCACGGGACAAGACTCAGCAGTTCATCTGCATCTTAAGGTCAAAGGTCACTCTTTCGAGGATGCCAACGTTCACATTTTGGACAGAGAGGACAGATGGTTTGAAAGAGGAGTGAAAGAGGCCATCTATGTCCACTGTGAGCGACCATCTTTGAACAGAGGCGGTGGTTTACGACACCGACTGTCTGCCATCTATAATCCAGTTTTGAGCTCCCTCCCCAGACGCCTTAACGCCCACTCACATCCTGGGCCATCTGACCTCAGGAATTCACATGATAGGGTGGGGCCAGGTTTCACAATGAGCTCACCCGAAACCCTGGCTGATTGGGACCCACACCCACTTTCACACCTTGGCTCATGTGATTAGGTAGAGGATCACCAGGGGGTCCTTTGTCCCTCTTTGGGGGGAAACTCCCACTGGGTTTAAATCTGGGACTCTCCACCATTGACCCTTAGAACTGAAGAAGCTTCTTGGATGAGAGGTGAAACGTCTTCAAGCAACTCAAAGAAGTCCAGACGCTTTTCTTTCCAAGCTCCTTAGACTCTTTGGTGGTGTTTTCATTGTTGTTACTTAATGACTTGATTAACAAAATTAATTTGTGGTCTTGTATTTGTCTGCAGCCCGTTCAGACGGAGAAGTTTGATGAAGAAGGAGTTGTTTCAGTGAGAGGGAAATGTGCTGGATTAGCTTCAAACAGCCTCATCGGGCACTTCATGCATGGGTCAAGTACAGTTTCAGAGAGCTGTTGGTCTGATGTCTGCTGAAGATGTCATGACCTGACACTCCGAGGCTAATCCAGAAGAACGTTTGCGCTGGTTGCACTTCCAGAATCTAGATATGAGCTGATGAAGTGCTGTGAATGTTTCAGTAAGAGATCTTCTCTTAATCCTGACTATGTAAGAATGTACACGAGACACCCAGACTCCTCAGTTCAGACTGTTATTTTTCACAAGCCAGAGGGGCCATAAAGAGCAAGTAATTACAACCCAATCTCATTTGCATGACATCAAATCTGAGCAAATGCTCCTGCTTAAAAGGAGCCATAAAGCCTACATACGGAGGAGAAAGGGAAGCGGGGGACTGTGGTTCATGTCTCAAGCTTTGTTTTTTACTCGCTGTTTGATGAAGTTTAAGAAGATGTTCACAGCGTTAACCTGTAGAAAAACTGTGTTAAGTGGTGCAATGTGTATAAAAATGTGATGCTAACGGGTCTTGATCATCTGTCCACATGTGAGAAGTTGGGAGTGAGTACAGATGTTTCCACTTTTTGTTAGAGATGTCTTCCTGTGATGCTAAGCATCCCCATTTTAGCAACATGAAACTAGAAGTGAAGATTGAGGAGGGTTAGACAAGGAATCCAAGGAACACTGCAGTCACGTGTCGGTCTGCAGGCCTGCACTAAATCATGCAATCATGATAGTGCCATTATTTATCAGCTAAAAATCATGTTGCATTAAATATGAAGTAAAAGTAGAAGTTTAGACCTGGGACTCATCATCTATCGATCTACAAATACACCTGCACACCTAAAGCATCTGTTTCATTATCACACAAACAGTGTTTGGTTTTGAAATCTTTGGTTTTTGTGCTGTTTATTTTGAACAGTCTGTAACTGTAGCTTCGGATTTTCGCTGTTTTCTTCCCCCCGTGTGATAAAAAAATCAAGTTTGGCATTTGACTTACTGAAGCAGTCGGGGACTTTGATGAGTCATCCAGCGTTTATGTTCTTGTCTCAGGATCTCCATATTTCCATCAGAATTCTGCACAAAACCTTAAACCATCATTCCAGACAAATGGAGGATTTATTTTATTTCATTTTGCGGAATAATAAATATTTAATCTTATGTTAAATATCCCCATAATTTCCCTAATTAGTTTTGAGCTCGTTGGCAATGATCTGAATATAGGTCAGCATGTTTTTCCTTCTTTATGTGCCTCTAATAAACTTCACAGATATGGAGCATCTTATCTGACTCTACAAAGGTTTGTTTTTTTCTTAAACCAAACCCTGCCAATCGCGACTTCGGTTGGTGACTAATGTATAAGAGGAAAAAAAGAAAATCACTCATTTAAAAGCTTTTAACACTCTATTATCCGCATAAAGCCTGAACAGCACAAGGACACATTATGAAGAGCGCTCCGGCTTCAGCTCCACAGATCAGCCGTCACTGGGAGTTTTTCTTGGAAAGTGTTCCCGTTTGTCTTGGTGACTGAGCACTCCTCCTTCCTTCTCGCTGCCTGTTGTAGCAAGAAGCCACATCTCAGTAATTGCTGTCAGTGAGTTAGCCATGTTTTCATTTAGCACCACATCTCCTGGCTGAACGCCTCAATGATCAAAAGGCTCGCCTTCATGCAGAGCTGAACAATCTGCAGGATGAATGTTTTCTGGCTCATGTTCATCTCAGAACTCTGGAACATACGATTATCTGGCAACGCATGTCGGAGAAGGTTTTCTCCTCGATGCGCTGACGCTCTGGTGCATGTAAACAAACACCTTATCAGATGATGCGCAGCATGCATGCATGCACACACACACACACACACACACACACACACACACACACACACACACACACACACACACACACACAGTTCAGAGACCAGTGGATCTCTGACAGAGTAAAACAGG
Organism: Oreochromis aureus; assembly: GCF_013358895.1. Taxonomy (NCBI): domain Eukaryota; kingdom Metazoa; phylum Chordata; class Actinopteri; order Cichliformes; family Cichlidae; genus Oreochromis; species Oreochromis aureus. Next base: position 3,021,661 of record NC_052961.1, read on the forward strand.
AGAGACAAACAGAGAAGGGGGGTCATAACTCAAGCTGATGCCTGCTGAGGTGACCTGATCAGTGCACTTCATGAACACATGAGACATGAAATGCAGTGTGTTTACAGACAGTCACTACACATATCAGTCTACAAGAGACTTTAAATAGAGACCAGAGAGGAAAACAAACAAAGGTGATGTAACCTGAGTTGTTGTAATAAGGAGACCGACGCCTCTTTCATTAGCCCGCTTGGATTGTAAGAGTCAAACCTCCAGTGAAGGGGAATGAAAGTAATCTGTTACATTACAGTTAAATTCAGTTCATTTGTTTTAGGTCTGACTACAATGACCTCAGTTTTATTTGACTTTTAGAAGCACTAAATTGGAGGTTATCCAGATCTTTATATTTTTAAGACATTCCTGTAGTTTAACTAATTGGTGTGTGTTATCTGGCTTCATGGACAGATAGAGCTGCGTGTCATCAGCACAGCAGTGAAAATCTATGCTATGCCTTCTGATGATGCTGCCTAACTCAGGGGTCTGCAACCTTTAACACCCAAAGAGCCATTTGGACCCGGTTACCACGCAAAAGAAAACACTGGGAGCCGCAAATACTTTTTGACATCTAAAATGAAGATAACACTGTATATATTGTTTTTTACCTTTATGCTTTGTGTGAACAACTAAGGTGTGCTGCTTATGAAATCCATGAAGTGTTACAGAGAAAATTACATTTCATTTATGTAATTAACATATTTTGAACTCTTAAAGAAATATAACAAAAGCAAAGACACCAACCTGAACTAAAATGATCCATGTAGCAAACAAAAACAGTTGTGAGCCGCCACCCTTATATCGCCTTTGGGCTTTTGGAGTCTTGACCTGACTTTTAACAAAATAATTGGGAAAAAAAGCTCTATGCTGCTAAAAATAAATGAAAAATAGATATTTGCAAAATTCTGCCTAAATATGTATTTTACCTGGTTAATGTGTGTGGCGGGGTGTGCAGGGGAGGCGGACGCACCTGAGCGGCACCCGCAATCACGCCTCACCGCCTTAACGTCTGTGCTGTCTATGCTGTTGTGTTGGTGTGTGTCGGGCTGTGAGCTGAAAAGCTACAGCCGGCTGTATGCGTACAAACGTGTGTGAAAAGTGCTCAATAAAGAGATGCCGAAAAGCGTGTTCATGGAAACATCGTCGGGTCCGCCGTGATGTGTTTACAATGGGACTTCTGCTCCTGAGCCTCTGCGCACAGCGTCTGCAAATCAGGGCTGTACAAAGTCACTGTCATCTTTACGCAGGACTGAAAGCTGTCGTCTGTGAGGCGTGAGCGGTGTTTGTTTTTAACATAGTTCACGGTGGAGAACAGCTGCTGACATAATGTGGATCCAAAGATCCATAATTGGCCTACCTGGGGTTGAAAGTGTCAATAAAGGCATGGCGTTTTGGCGGGTATGCCGGTTTCCGCGAGTGTGACGCTTATTTTGAGCGATGAAAAAATAATAGAATATAATTTTATATTTCAATATCACAATACTCTTCCAATTTAGAACTACAAGTTAAAAAAGAACATAAACATAAATAAAATACACTTCAGCTAAACACTTAAAAAACAAATTTATTTTCCCAAACCAGGCGGAGCCGCACTATAAGGACTACAGAGCCGCATGCAGCTCCGGAGCCGCAGGTTGCCGACCCCTGGCCTAAGGGAAGCATGTATAATGTAAACAGAATTGGTCCTAGCACTGAACCCTGTGGAACACTGTAATTAACCTTAGTGTGTGAAGAGGACTCTTTACTTTTAATAATAAAATACTGTGGTCAACCAAACACTGCACTGAGGTCTAGCGTGACTGGGCAAGTGTTAGTGTTAGAATACTTCTGTATTCTAACTAAAAATGAAAACCCCTTTGCAAAGTGTATGTTGGCTCAGAAATAGCTTTAACCAGACTTTTTCTGATTCAAATAATATTTTTAATATATATGAAATTATGTGCAAAATTACATCAGCTGGTATTTCCCTACAAATTCCTTCGTTCAACCACTTAAATTAACACCATATGACAAATACATGTCAACCCCTTGACATGTATTTGTCAAGGAGTAACGCATTAATGTCTTTATAATGTGGGGTATGTAATTTATTGCTAGTCTGATATCATGTTTTTATGTAATAAAATTCTCAAGTCCCACTTTAACTCATTTAACTTAATGATATATCAAGTTTTGTACTATTTAGTTCAATAAATTGTAGTTTTCAACAGATCAGTAAACAGCTTTGAGACATATCAACAGTTAGCTTGTGGGACAGTATATTTAATAATTATTAATTGTGCTCATTATTTAGCCAGTTTTTTAGCCTCTTCTTACAGTTTACAGTTTCAACCAAGTTTCAACCAACCATGTTTTAAAAGGCACAGCTTTTACGTTGAATGTGAACCGATAATGTTTCTGGTTTTTCCTTCAACTTTGATTATACGAGTTGTATAACTGGACAAACTGATGCTGCACTGACAGTTTTATCATCATCATCAACCTAAAGAATTGCAAACTATTCATGCACCAACCTACACTGCAGAGTTCTCCATTGCAGCCTTGGAGCACATCTGACAACATCACAGTATTTGTGGAGTAACTGTAACTGGAGTAACTCCCTTCAGAAGAACATGCTGAAGGGATTTCCTGTCACTGTCCTGGCGTGATCAAACAGGCCCACATTTAGAGATTTGGACACCATGAAACTATCCCCAGTGACAATGGTTATGATTGTGGCTTTAATTGTGCTGCATTCCCAATGAGAGCCACATTGTTTGATGCTGTTGCAGTATCTCCCTGAGGATTTCTGAGTTTCTGAGCTGATATATCTAAAGAATGACGGTCAAGACCAACATGATTGCAAACTTTTGCAACATTCATCCATTGTCATATTTTCTAAATGTACAATAGTGTTACTGTAAATTAACACTACAGTAACACTGCTACATACAATCTTACTTCCAAGATTTTATGTTTTAAACATATATCCGGAGTCTTCCTTCTTTCATTAGTTGGATCTTGTTATGTAAATATCACTAATATAACAAAATATGACTGCATCACGTCGCCTTCAAGCTAGGATATTTTTACAACTGCCTTGAAATTTGCCTTCATGAATCAGCTAATGGGAGAATCTGTTCAGGCATGGGCCAAAACATATGGTCAACAATTTCATTTTTTTCTGAGTTTAATTGACAAAGAGTTTTTGACCTTGCAAAGGAAGTCTTTAAAAGAACTCAGCATACCACGGTCAGATGGCCTGGTAGTGACATTCATATATCGCTAAGTAATTAGCATAAGAATTACAACATGCACCATGCTTCTAACTTACATGCCCAATGATGATATGAGGATATATAAGGAGAACAAGACTGGGCCTGAAACTGACCCCTGTGGAACACCATATCTGACAGGCTAATAAGATTTAATCAATGAGAAAACAGTACCAAATAATTCAAATCCAATGCTTCAGTCTGTCCATAAAAATCTGTATCAATCAGCAATCAGCAAAAAATCTAATCAAAAGAGCCAACAAGAGGTGATTGATGTCCTTAACTAGTGCAGTCTGACGACCCCTATAGATCTCTGTGTGGATCCTTTCTGAAATGCTTTTTTCTAGTGTACACAGTTGGTATTTTTTCCTAAATAGATTTTTGTTTTTTCATCAATAACTACACTACTCCAGGGAGATGAAGAGATTGGCTGGAGTACTTTGAGGCTAAGCATACAGGAAAGAGAGAGGTGGCAAAGGAAAAGGTTTAGTAGCTGTGTGTGAGACTGGGCTTTAAGAAAGGAGAAAAAGACTAGGAAGGAAAATCAGGCTGGAAAGGATGTGCAGCAAGTTAGGGTGGTTAACCATAGACATGTGCAAATGAGTGAAGAGAGTGTGTCTAGAAGATGGGAGCTGATGAATGCAGAAGGGGACAGATGGAGGACAGTGAACTACACAGGATCAGTAAGGAGGAAGTGGAGATGTCTGGGAAAGAGGGCCCTGGCAAGGACATGTGCAGAGGAGTGATGGTGGATATATTAGACAATGGATGCTGACTATGGAGATGTGAGAAGGAGGAAAAGAGCAAGAACCCAGAGAAGATTCATGAACGCTGTGAAGGAGGACCTGCAGAGGGTTGGTGTGACAGAGGAGGATGGTAAGGATAGTGTCAGATGGATGCTGTGGAGAGCCCTAAAGGGAGCAGCCAAAAGAAGAAGAAGCAGCAACATGATTGTTCCCAGGCTGTCATTTCAACTTCATCCCTCTGGTCCATACTGACTCTCTCCTCGCCTGCCAGGTGAAAGCTCAAGGTTTCTCTTGGAGAGGATCAGCAGGGATCTTGTTTCATGGCTGCTAAAGCTGCATGTAAATGTTTGACCTGTCTGTGCTGACAGTGCTGTAACAGAAAACAGAGCAGAAGGCCACGCTTTGTGCACGATCTGAGGAATTTAAGGCAGCAAAGCAGGGCGTTGCATGTGACTGTACAGAGACTGACAGTTTGACATAAGAGTGGTGCTGCTGCTCTGTCCTCCCCGTGGCTGCACAGTACACTGTGTCAACGGCATAATTCCCAAATCACTGATCAAACATGGATTATGATAATTATGACTGAGATAAATCATATGATAACAGATTTAGATGCATTCAGATAAAGCCTCCATCCCATACCAGAACATTTCAGGGTTTTGTCCAATCATTTAAATAAAAACGACCTTCTTTGTGTGTACGATACAAAAGAAAATGTGACTCACTTCCCACTTCACCCAAATCACAGAGCTCACAATCTATTTTCCTCCTGAGTATTTCTGCATCTGTCAGGCAGAATAGTCAGAGGACGAACACCACCTCAACTAAAGATCTTCAGCTTATCAGCAGCATGTATATGTTACTGTGAAGCCTTACGTGTGCTTTATTTTGGGTTCAGCAAGATGTCGTTTAACCTTTTTTCTTTAAAAAAAAAAACAAGTTTATTTTTGATGGTTTTAACACTACATTAAATGATACATGTTGATATGCAGCACATTAGCCAACAACATCAGGTTCTTAAAAATCTGAATACAGACTTGAAGTTTTGTGATATCACAGAAACTCAGACTGACGTTAGGTGTGAGCATCAGTGGTTTGATGGTTCGTTAACAACCTGAGAAATCAGTCTGCTGTCAGTCAAACGTTTGGTCCTATTCTTACTGACTAAGAAAGCCAGGCTACCACAAAAGTGTCAATTATTAAATACCTGATATCCGTCATCACTATGAAACTTACCTGTTTATCCAAAAGAGCTTTATCCAAAAAGTGAGTCAGTCCCACCGACTCCCCAGTTGAAATGCCCGAATTAACATTTTACTCTCCTATTACAAAACACAGTTTTGGTTCTGGGTATGTTGGAAGGGTTTTTTTGCTTTTACTCTTCCTGACCTCTGTTAAGGTTCAAAAATATAGGGAAGGAAACACAGGAGGAATGCAAGTAACCACACTGGTCCAAAGGGTAAAGACGATGATTTTAATGAAATGACACGCGTGGGAGAATGAGCGGACTCCGTAAGCAGACAGCCCCACAATCTCATCCTCCTAACATCAAAATACAGTTTTATATGCATCAGAGTATATTTAGTGACGCCCCCTCATTGCGTCATCACATACATCAGCTTCAAAACCACAAATGTTCTATTTGACAGCTTAAGGCACAATTAAAAGTACACTGGCTTCCATCTTCTCCCCGGTGGTTTCCCGTAAGCCAGCTCAGCTCTCGCATCGTGCATCTACTGCTTCATCAGTCAACTCTCACCTACACCCTAACAGTGTGTGTGTGTATGTCTCTTGGCGTGCACAGAGTGTGCATCTGCTTTCTGAACCTTAGTTGACCTCACGTGAAACCAGGCTAAGGCCATCCTGTGTTGTGATGATCTTAACTTCTATGTAAAATGTATAAACTCATTATACAAACCCAGACTCTGGTTTTGGTTTCACTTTTGCAAAAGCACACCGTTTCCTGTCAGCCTGCAATCAGCTTCTCCCCCACTGAAGACTATGTGTAAGAATATAAAACATTCAGAAACCTTTAAATTATAGATTCAACTGATTATAACTGAACCTGTAATAAAGACTAATATAATACCAATATATTTTGAACATCTGAGTGCATCTGAATGCAACATCCCTATTAACATGAAATGTTAATGATGATTATAAAATAGCAGCAACTAATAGCAGGACAATATTTCTATTCCTGACACCTCACAGCCCATTGTTCCTTCAGTGGGCTGGTTTCAGTCATTATGCAAATGTCCTGTTTATAAGGTTTGGGGAAACCTGCAGTCAGCTGAGACTGAAGAAGTCACTTGGATGAGTGACGAAACGTTTCTCCCACAAAACGCTACGTCCAGATGAACAGAATCAACTTTTGGAGATTTACTCTTCCTGGACTTAGAAGGGAAATCTGCTCCATCCATTGCTGTCTGACAGACCTCAGCTCAGCTGGAGTCTCGTTCCAGCTGTGTTTGTGTTGTTGGTGCCTTTTTGGAGCAAATTAAAACTCTGATATTTAATCAGAGTGACTAAATAGCAGATATGAGTATCTGGCTGCAGCTTTGTAACGTTTACCTGAAATAGAAAACTGATGCTAAGTCTTAGCACTAATGCTGTAGAAAGTGTCTTTCCCAGGCTAATTCTCATAGCGTGTCCTTGAGGCATTTGACATGTGACTTCACATATAATAATGCTTGTAAAATGAAAATCATTTTTCAAAAACTGAATTCCTATAATAACCAACAGGACATCAGTGATGTGTGAAATGATTTTCCTGCTGTCCAAATCATTTGATTTTGCAGCATCTCAGTTTTTCATTGTTGTATTTTGCTGACTGGCTCTGCACACCCGCCTCTTTCCAACCACAGACGAGTCACAGCCAGTTTTAGCTGTCCAGCTTGGGTATTTGAATGAAAACTTTTATTAATCAATGTTTATAAAGTTATATTGTCTTTTTACCATATTTCATTTACGACTTTTTAATGCCAGAAGTTTGGCTTAATTAATATCTTTCAAACTATACCAAAGGCAAAACCTTTTCCGACTCAGAAAAGGGAGTGCAGACAGGCTGAATGTAGGTGGAGGAAAACTAAAGTGCAGGTTCATTACAGTAATTATGAAGAAAATCTTCAGATTTCTAATCAAAAGTAAAAAAAATGGGCATGACAGTCCTTTTTCTCAAAGGTCATCAATAACAATATCAACAGCACTGTTTTATTTAGTTTGTTGATAGACTAACAAAAACTTTGCCACCACTTCCTTCTGAGTTATTGTCTAATAAACCATGTAATGACTTTGGAGCCTTTTTACTAAGAAAATACAAAAGACAAGGCAACCAGTAGGTGTCTCAATTTCAAAAGATCTAGTAATAACATAATAACTTAATATACTACTAAGAATTTAAGAAATTGTAAACTTTTAGACGTCATATCTTTGACAGAAATTGCTAAATAGATGAAATCTACAACTTGCTCCATAGATATATTGCCCACTAGTTTTTTTTTTTTTTGTTTGTTTGTTTTTTAACATTTTAATTGTGTAGCTCCAGAAATACTACAGATAGATAATACATCTCTGCAATCATGGCATTTTTCTATGGCCCTGAAAAATGCAGTAATAAAACCTCTTTTGAAAAAGTCCAACTCGGATGTCTCAGTAATTAGTAATTACCAGCTGATTTTTGGCAAAGGTTATTGAGAAGGTTGTTTACCAGTAAATTCATTTGTTTCTCACTCAGAACAATCTTCTCAGTGCCTTTCAGTCTGGATTTCAACCACATCATAGCAGTGACACCACCCTTATCAAAGTTTTAATGATATTCAGCGTAATAGTGATGCATCAACAGTTACAGTCTTAGTATTGCTTCAGTGCTGCATTTGATATGGGTGATCATAATATACTGCTTGATAGGTTGGAGAAATGGGTGGGACTCTCAGGAACTGTGCTTAATTGTTTAAATTTTATTTGACAAATTACGATTATTTTTGGTCAACTATAATTCTGACCAAATAAAGGCTGCGTGTGGTTCCTCTGGGTTCTGTTCTTGGACTGCTTCTGTTTAATATTTATATACTTTCTTTAACTCAGATTATGGAGCATAGTTATGCTCAGTGTTGGGAAGGTTACTTTTAAAATGTATTCCACTGCAGATTACACGCCTCAAAATGTAGTTTATAACGTATTTTGTTAAGTTACTCAATGAGACTAATGTATTCTGAATACTTTAGATTACTTAATATATTGTCATGCTTTTTACAGCTAAATGAATGCACTATTGCTGTGTGATTTATTACTATTACTAAAGGTTACCTGCCACCGAGCTAACATTGTTAGCTGGTGTTAGCTCAGATTTCATCCCTTTCTTCTTTAAATGTGAAGCGGTGTCGGAATTTCCAAGTAAGAAATGCATTGCTGCCCATGCACTGCTGGCTCTGTTGTGCTGGCTCCGGGTCCACTTTGTAACTGACCCCACCAACATTAACAGGACGCTTACATTAGAGCCTCTTATTGCGTGTTTTGTTTGGGTTTCTGGGATTGCCTGGAATTACCAAAATTAGCGAGGGGATAGAGAGGGCATAGCCTAACATATAAAACAGGAAAAGACCGCCGTGTAATCCATTTATTTCAACAAAGTAACTGTATTCTAATTATCACCTATTTAAACTGTAACTGTAACGGAATACAGTTACTCATACTTTGCATGTACCAGTGTCACGTATTTAAAATACATTCTCCCAACACTGGTTTCTGTGTCACCTTATAATTCTAGTCCTTTAGACTTACTCGGTAAATGTATTCAACAGATTAATGCAGAGGTTCCCAAAGTGTGGGTCCCGCCCCGGGGCGGTATTAAAAGAAAAAAAAACTACGGGGGGGCTCCGACACAAACACAAAGCAGGAGATGAAGCATCGCCAAATGTGTTTCCAAACCAACTTCCTTCCAAGCCAAAGACTAGAAAATATGATGAAGCATATCTTCCCTTTGGCTTCACCTGCACAAGTGCCAAGGTAGGTCTCCCCTGCAAAATTAGTTTCCCTGCGTCGGGAGCAGCGCTGGGCTCTCCAAATCACAGACAAACAGTATCCCACAGCTGTTCATGTGTTTAAACCCATTTTGCACAGAGAGGGATTTTTGAAAAATGTATTGACAGCAATGTTGAATATTATTACACAGGAAAAAAAACAACTACACATAAAATAATCACACCGTGATGCCTCTGCCTTTCTAAATGGAGGGACAGTAACTGCGTGTGTGTATGTAAGCGTGTAAAACCTGAAGATAGTCCGATTAACAGTAACAGTATTTTGTCTCTATCTGCCATTCTGCAATTCGTCTCATGTAAACAATAACGTGGCGCACAGCGTGACGTGAAAAGAGGCACATACCTCTGACGTTGCATGACGAACTCTGTAATCCTCGTCCACACGTAAACACAGAAAATGAGTTTTAACAAATCTCCGTTTTCGGTGATTCTTAACGCCGTTTGCGTGTTGACGAAACAGCTGCGTTTTCAAAAATACCCGTGTAGGTGTGGACGTAGCGTAAAAGAGTTAGTGGTTTATTTTATTTCTACCTGTAATTTATTGCAGTTTACTTTTATTTGTTTAATTGTTTACTAAATGTTTGAGGTGTGAAATAAACTGCAATGGAGCAAAATATGGGTGTGTGTGGTTGGAGGATGTGTTTGTGCGGGGGGCGAACATTTTTGTTGTAAAACAAAGGGGGCCTAGCGAAAAAGTTTTGGAACCACTGGATTCATGTATGAATAAGACAGAATTTTCTTTAGCTCACTGCTGAGGAAACAGAAGTAATCGTCTTTGGTCCCACCAATGTAAGGCGTGAACTTATTTCCCAACTTCAGTTAATGAATCTCAAAACTACAGATCAATGTAATATTGATCTGTAGTTTGGCAAACTTACGCATGCTGATGTGAACTATAATAGCCACATAAAGACCATTACTAAATCATCCTTTACCATCTTAAACATAGTGCAAGAATTAATGGTCTCCTGCAAAGAAAGATACTGCAAAGCTTCCTCATGCATTTATTTTCAGTAGGCTACGTTACTGTAATGGAGCTTTACTGGTCTTAAAAAAAAAATCAATTAATCAGCTGCAGCTTATTCAAAATGCAGCTGCTATGGTCGTGACCAACACCAGGAAAATGGATCATATTACACTAATTTGAAACTGTTTGCTTCCTGTGTGTAAAAGAATTGATTTTAAAATTCTGCTAATGGTTTAGAAAGCATTGAATGGTCTTGGGCCTACACATGCTGACCTACTCGAGGGCTATGATGCTTCCATTCCTCTTAGCTTCTCATGAACAGGTTTACTTAATATTCCTAAGACCAGAACCAAAAACACGAGGCAGCATTTAGTGTCTCGGTTGTGGAATAAACCACAGAGTCTATTAGTTATTTTAAATCAGGATTCAAACCTTTTTTCCTTAGCTTTTACTTAAAATATACACTTTATTGTATTTATTGCATTTTTGTTTTGTCCTAATGCTTTTGTCTTTTTGTCTTTGAATGTTGAACTGCTTTTGTATGAAAGATGCTGTATAAATAAATTTGATTCTCTTGTATCATCTACAGTTTGGGTTGAACTTTAAAAGACAGCAGGCTGAGAATCAGACTTATTTTTATCTTTATAGCCTAATTTGACATTTTGAATTGCAGTGACTCGCGTTCTGATAATCAAACTCCGTGTGGTGGACCCAGATTTACCAAGCTTTCCTCATGTGACACTTGTTTTCTCTTGTTGCATGCTAACTGTGATTTTGTGCTGAGAATGACGAATGTCTGAATTCTGCAGAGTTTTGCACTTTGAGACTGAAAACTGAGTCAAAGCATCACAAACAGCAGAGAGCGATGGATAGATGAAGGGAGGGGAGAGAGATCAGTCTGTGTTACTGTCAAAGTGCAGTGGAGCGCGACACACTTCTCCAGGGTACAGCACATCACTCTCTGACTGCTCTGTGTGTGTGTGCGTGTGTGTGCGTGTGTGTGTGTGTGTGCGTGTGTGTGTGTGTGTGTGTGTGTGTGTGTGTGTGTGTGAGAGAGACCTCAGGCCTTGTACTGAGAGAGTAAAGACTCCAGTGCTGGTCCAGAGGTTACGGGGGGCTGAATCCTGACCTAGATCGTGCCGCCTCTCTGTAACTTTGCTGCATCTTAACTTTCACATGTGACGTTCCAACACAAGGCTGCACCGTTACACAGGAGTCTTGTTATCACTTGGCTTTAGCCGACATAATGACTGACCGTCCTTTGGAGCGTGAGTCGTCCTTTTATGCTCTGACTGGACAGAACGATCCACTCTGGACAGAGTGAGCTTGCTTGATCTTATTTGTTGTATTTTAATAAATAAAATGTATTATGCAGCACTGAAAAAAGGGTAAAGTAAGCAAATTCTAAATTAAATAGTTGAGAATTAATAAAGAAACTTCTCATATATTAAATCTTTATGATTAGGTCTCATTTTTATCCTAAATTAAAGTTAAACCTTGATTTGACTGATAGCATTGTTGCTGTTAGTTTTCAAAATCATATCTTCATTAATTAATTTGTAAAAATCTGATCTCCAGACTTATTTTTTGAGGCCTAGCTAAATAAAATCTCAGCCAATGTTTCTCCTTCAGAAACGAGCAGCAGAGAATATTTACTGAGTAGAAGCTTTTTCATTGTTATCTCAAATCTTCCCAGTCTGGCGTCTCAGTGTTTATCGTGCGTCTCTGGTACAGCTGGCCTTATTTGTATGTGAGTCACTCAACTGAAATCTTTCTCGATTTTTCAGTGAACTCGTCTTCGTTCCATTTATAAACTCAGACCTCTGTTATGCTGGTTTCAGTTCTATTGAACTCTTCATCATTCAGCCTTTCACATCTAACACTTATTTATTTAGGGAAGCATTTAGGAGTTTACAGCATTACTTGTTGATTTTCACAGTTTTTCTTAATAGCATCATTAAAACAACAGAGACAGATGTTATTGTTTTTTACTGTGTGAATTCATTTGTATGCATATAGAGAAAAGTCATCTCAAGGGGCTTCGTGTATTGAGGTATCCGACACTGTTAGTGCAGGGCTCGCTGAGCAGAGGAGCCAAATGCAAGACCCCCGAGGCAAAGAGACTAAAATTCTTTGACCAGGCAGAGGTCGTGCACGGGTCAGCTAGCAGAGCAAACAATTCCAGCAAGGGGGCAGGCAAAAGAGAGAATCCAAAAAGGCCGTGCACAAGAAGATCATCAGGAACATGAGGAATGCTGGAAGCACTGGGAACCTCTGGAAAGTCAAACCTTAAAAAAGATGAGGGGATTGGGCAAAGGAACAAAGGGAAGCAGGGGGAGAACGTACACAGCTGATTGGCTGACTGGGAACAGGTGTGGCTAATTAAACAGGTGATACTAATGAGGGCAGGGCTGAGGAAGCTAAGGGAAAACTGTGAAAGGAAGGAAGATTAACAAGAATACTCAGGAACCAAAGATTACAAAATAAAATAGGACTAATTTATAATGATTGGATCTCCTGTGAGCCAGCAGCTGGGGATGGTGGGGAGGAAGAACTTTGTTTTAACAGGAAGAGATCTTGAGTAGAACCAGGGAGAGGCAGTTATCTGCCTGTAAACTTGAAGGGAAAGTTTATAAGGTCTGTTCTAACTGTTCTGTACACCAGTGTTGTTGGTGTATTCATAGTGAGTGTGCATGGTTGTTGGAGAAAATGTGGAAAATTAGCATAGAAAATCAGAAATCTGTGTGACTGAGGATAGACTCAAACTCACTGCCTGAATTTTTGCTTCAGTCCAAACCTGAGTACAACCTAAACATACCTAATGAAATAAAAAAGAAGAATAAACTCCTAACTCAGCAAAACAGAAGAAATAGAGGATGACACGGAGATGCCACCCACCTCTACCAAACCTGGACTTGCATTGTTGGGCAGATATCAGTTAACATCCTACACACAGGCTGAGTGACTAGTTTGCTTGCTGGCTGGAGGTGGAAAGAGGAGAGCCCACAGAAGCTGGAGGGAAGCCAGCGTTCAAACGGCAGGCCTGCAACAAGCTACAAACAGCAACCAATCAGCCGAGCTCACCTGCATCCCACAGATATGAAAGCAGGGTCATCCTGGAGGTAGAGAGAGACCAGCATGAACATGCACGAGAGCCTGGACACCGGTACCAGTGTGTTTACACGACCCCGGGGTCATTCATCACTCCAGTGGTTTTATTTGTCTGCTGTAATAACTATTCCAGTTTCACATGAATACTGCATGGAGCATTCTGAGACACCTGATGGTGTCATAGAGGGTCATTGGTCAGAGGCTTTGTATTCAATAAACATCTGTTTCCATTAAAAACACACTCACAGTAATTACTAAAGGAAAACTTTGCTGCTGTTCCACTCAAAACTTTTCTCTTTTGTTATCCAACTTATGCAAAATGGCTCGTTTTTTTTATATAAAGACAGTGTGAATCATATGCCACGTTATGTAACGCAATTGTAGTCAGGCATGCCAAACAGTTGGATCAAAAGCACTGACTGACCTTGTATTGGAGGCCAAACTCCCACTTTGCCTCTGTGTCTTTATGCTGCCTCTCTGCTTTATCAATACTCCATGAAATACTGTGATGTTTCACAGGAGAAACCTCGGGTGGTTGAAAATATAAATAATGGTTTATAGAGGGAACCAAATTGCTGATGTTCATTTCCACTTTTTCTTAAGCTTGCAAAAAAAAAAAAAGCAGTGCTTTAGCTTTCATCGTTTTTTTGGTCTTTAGACTAAAACCCGTGAACCTGCTCACCACCGACACCGAGAGGAGCGTCACTACGTGGACGAGTATGGCCAGCCGGTCGCTGTGCAGGTGGAAGCTAAAAGGGGGCATGGTCACAGGAGGCGAAGGTCCCATTGTGCAATTGAGTGCAGCGTCCCCACAGAGAGACACTGGGAGGCCCTGAGAGCCATGGGGCTGATGGAGGGAGAGGAAAGTCAGGGAGACGGCTACACTGCAGGGTAATGACAGTGAGAACGTCATTTTTGTGATTTAAGTAAAAAACATTTCACGGTTTGCTTTACTTTTAAGGAGCCAAGATCTGACTTGATAACCAATTCAGCGTCCCGACCCCATAGGCTCAGGACTATAGAGAAATTGGTGTTTTTCACAGTATGAGAGACTTTTATAGAGAAGGAAAAGAATTAAATGGTGCAAAGTTTGGAACCTAAGTCAGACTTTGGGAGTAAGGTGTTTGGCAGTAGGACTAAAAGACGGCAGAAGGATGGGTTGAAAGTTTGAAGCTAAACTAAGGAAATTGGAAATAAAATTGACTGAACTTCTTTAGGTTTCTTGAAGATGTTTTCACCTCTCATCTGAGTCATTATCAGCAGAGGTTTCAGGTGAAACCATTGTGAGACCCTGCGTCACCCTATCATGTCACTTATTGAGACCAACAGACACAAGATGTGAGTGGAAGTTAAGGCGCCTGGGAAGGGATCTCAAAACTGGACTACAGGTGACAAATCAAATTGGTCGATATCTTTTTGTTATTCTCAATAAAATAAAACTAATCTGGTTGTAGATATCTATCTGAACTCTAAGAATAAATTTATACATGGTGTGGAAGGCCTTCCAGCAGTGGCTATGTCTACTGCTGGGAAGTTGAAAGAAACCATCTGAACGACAGCCATCCTTGAACAGAAGGGCGTGGCTTACGACACCAACTGTCTGCCACCTATAATCCAATTTCGAGATTCCTTCCCAGGCGACTTAACACCCACTCACCCTGATAATGGTTTCACCCGAAGCCTCTGCTGATAATGACCCACACCCTTTTTCACACCTTAGCTCATTTGATGAGGCAGATGAACAATTAGTGGGTCAACTAGCCTCTCAAGGGAGATCTGCCACTAGGGCTTAAAATCTGGGACTCTCAACCATTTGGTCTTAGAACTGAAGAAGCTTTTCGGATGAGAGATAAAAAGTCCAGTTGCTTTTCATTCCAAGCTCCTTAGTTTACCATCACCTGGATGACTGAGAACCTACATGGACAACTAGAGTAAACTTTCACCATAAAGCAGAGAATGTGGGTTCAGGATCAAGGACGAGAACACGTATCATAAAGACTTAGAAAAGGTTTGGGGATGAGCTGACATGTAATGACTGCAATGAAAAGCACCAAAATAAATCATATGCCTCTGTTTGCATGATATGTCAAACTGAAGGACAATGTGTCTTTTTTACATGAGCATTTAGGCCAAATTGAGTTTGCAAGGTCAGCATGATGCTCCATCGAGTGTCTCTCTCATGGAAGGTTGTTCTCCTGAAGTACCTGTCTGTTTAGAAAATGAAGACTATATTTATTTATTTATTTTTTAACCAGGTATCTATGACACTTTTACAGGAGCGTCCTACATTCTTATTGCATCACTTCCTCACAAAATATAAAGTGACCTGATCTCTTTCACTGCACAGGCCTTATTATGGTCACATGACTGTGTCACCTGACCTATACCCTCCCAATGGTCACATGATGATGCCACCTGATGCCTACCCGCCCAATGGCTACCTCCCCAGATCATCAAATGGCCAGCACCCAGGCAACAACTACCTGCCCAGTGTGTCCTACAGCTTAGACCACCTGGACAGACTGGACTACCGGGTAATTTGTTTTTGTTTACAACACCAATTTATTCTGAAATATCACTTGAGTGTGTTCGTCTAAAATATGACACTAGGTGCGATCTTTCCAGATTGTTCCATAAATTGGCCCTTAAAAACAGTCCTGATTTCAGTCTGACTGAACTCCTCTTCAAGGTCTTCTTCCTACACGTCTGGGAGACTTTCAGCACTAGATTTACCTCATGACCCTCTCCAATGAAGACACACTAGTTTCTTTTCTCACCTTTGTTTCTATTTCAGGGCCAAGAAATGTTGCACTACCAGCCTAACTCTGAGAGCTGTCTGATTGGCTGTTACGGTGCAGAAGAAGTGGACCCGAAGAATTTCCCCAGACAGGTACCTGGTTTCAGTATCAAGTCTATGCCCTCTTCTCAGACCTATCCCTGCCTCTGTTATACTGTTTCTCTAACTATTCCATTTTTTTATTAGTAAATCTTGCAGTTACGGAGCATTTGGAGCATATTTTGAATTATGAATTGAAAAAGACTCAGTTTAAATTCTCTTTTATTTTCTCTTTAGTCGGACTATCGTCAGCCCTGGAGGTCTGAACGTCCTCTTGGCTACCTTCCCCTCAGTGAGCTTGACAGCGGATTAGGCTGTGGCCCCGACAGCCCACACAACCGGATGGCGCTCTCCGAAGCTGAGACAGATGCCATGTCATCACTGCCTGGCCACACCCCTTCCTCTCAAGGATCCTCCTCTTCCTCCGAGTCCCTAATCTCCTCTGAACCCAGCGACTCAGGCTTCCACAGTGTCAGCACTGGGGAGCACAGACGGCTACACAAGATTCACGGAGGCCACACTCACCGGCAAGCTCACCATCTTCGCTCAGGCCACTCCCCTCGTGAGCAGAGAGGACGCTGGGATT
Organism: Oreochromis aureus; assembly: GCF_013358895.1. Classification (NCBI taxonomy): domain Eukaryota; kingdom Metazoa; phylum Chordata; class Actinopteri; order Cichliformes; family Cichlidae; genus Oreochromis; species Oreochromis aureus. The sequence goes on from NC_052961.1 coordinate 3,038,236, forward strand.
TGGAGTCAATTCCTGAGACGACACCGATGACCCAACCTGGAGTACCACAAGCATCACATTGCTCTGTGGGTAACAGCACGACCACAACAGTTCACTTCCACAGAGCTGAGAGGAGTCCCACTTTACCTCGTCACCGTTCACCACCCTCACCCTCTATCGGTTAGTAAAACACAGTAAAATAATTGTGAAAGTCTCCACTTTTAGTCATTTTAATTTGTCTGTCCACACCTATGTCTGATCTGCCACAGTTTTGAGCTATGGCTTCATCACAGTCCAACCAGAGGTCAAAGTGACTTTGGCATCGGGTGTCTTTTCTTCTTATCCCTGTTTTGAGCCACTAAGGAAATCCAGCACTACTTCTGCTTTGTCAGCTTCCTTTATAGAGTTTTGTTTCCCCTGTTTTCCTGAAAAACATAACTACATCAATACAGAATTTTCGGATTTACACCCTCCAATCAAATAGCTAAATTTGCGTCTGCAAATTAAGGCAGGAACAAAAGCTTCAGTTCCTTAAGCTGTTAGCTTTTTGCTGGACCTCACCTTCTAGAATTAATGAGAAGAGCCTCCCTACTGTGTTTGTATCTCCTGCCATCCAAGAAGTCTATTCTTCAGTGTTGCTGAAGTAAAGACTTTGGTGAAGCACTACTTATCACTAATAAGCACATATGTTTGCTGGTGTGATGTACCCATAGTCTATGAATCAATCTTACTTAGCAAGCTGATAATTTGGCCACGCTACCATCTCATTCAAACATAGTCACTTTTAGTAGATGGACAAAGTGCTAACAGAAACCAATCTGCAATGTCATGCTGGCTAAATCCATCTTTTATTCATAAAGTCTCAGACTCTCCCGTTGTGAGGGAGAAAAATGCTTAAATGTCTTGACTGAGAGCAAACATTTCATCTCAAAATGATGACGTGTCATTTCCACATTTTCTTGTTTATAAAACCAACCGTGCACTGCATCTTGCGCCTAACCTCATATGTTTTCAGAAAGACATTGTAGTTAATTATTTTTCATTATTTTTTTCATAAGGTATGAGAAATTTTGCAAATAAGTCTGTGTGGTTTTTTAAGTTTATAACCCAGGTTCAGGTGAGGGTTTCTGGGGTTGTAGGAAAGAGATGCCCGTCAAGCATATTTCATTATATCCAAAAACACTCTTGGAGACACATATCTAAGGCCTAATTACAGCTTTCTTTGAACAGGTTGTCGTACTGAGCCTTGTCAGCGGAGGGCGCTATGGTTGGAGCAGCAGCAGCACAGACGAGGCGGGACTGTAGAGGGTCCAGGTAGGAGTCGAACAATAACAGATTTGAGTGAAGGACAGCGGCGCCGCAGGGCGAGTCATCCCAACATGACAGATCCAAACACAGCCCAGATAAACCAGCCAGACACAACCAGCAATGCACTGGGGCCCAGGAGCAGGGCCAGCTATCCCAATAACTGTCACCCTGCTAGTCATCTGAGCATAGACAAGACGAGTCTGACCAATCACCAGAACACAATGAGAAACAGCCCGGGCTCGAACCGCAGCAGGGAGGAGGACTCGCTCTCTAAGAGCCCTGGATCCGGCTCCAGTGGAATGTCCGACTGGCGTGGCATTCAGACCCTTGGGAATCGCCCTGGCAAGCCAAAGGGCACATGCAGTCCTTTCTACAGCACTCTTGGAGCTCCGCAACGTAGTCCTCGCTCTCCACCCTCACCTCGCTCCAGACTGTCCAATCAGAGGTCAGTCAGGAATCAGCTGCTCAGGGCCCGGGCGTACCGTCTGGCCAGGGAACGCAGTGAGGTCACCACAGACGAGGAGGTGCGAGGAGAGGGAGGCAGACTAGGGGAAGAGGAAGGAGAAGATGGACGGTTGGCGGGCAGATACTGGAGCCGGACGGAAAGGAGACGCCACCTGGCGCTGTCACGCCAACACCGAGAGAGGAGAGGAGGTGGGGAGGAGCAAACTGGGAGCATTCAGGGGTCACTGTCATCTCAGACGGTGCTGGAACTGAGCCACATGAAGCAGAACCGACTGAGGAACAGCAAGCTGCTCGATGATTGGACAACAGTGGAGGAGCTGTTGACTCACGGGACTCGAGTGGAGAGCGACAGCCAGCTTTGTCCCAGCCCACTGCTGTCGGTCACTACTGTCTGATGGGAACGCAATACTTCACCATTTCCTGATCACACTGAACAAAACCTCCAAGATCACTCAGACCCAGATTCATTAAATATGTGTGGTGGAAACAGCAAACTTCATGGTCACTCATGTCTCAGTTACACATATAAATTACATTATTTTTAACACATTTGAAAACAAAGCTTTGTGTATTGGGGACACAATTTGCAAGATTTACCAACATAAATCTCACTGAATATCCTTTTAAGTCCTTATAAAGAGAAAAATTAAGACAAAAGTTTACACCTTTCAGTAATCAGTTCTCCAAAGCACGCTGCCATTAAAAGAAATGTATAACTCGGACCACATACCATTCAAGCTCATTTCAAGTTTACTGCTGTATTTACATTCAGTAGAAAAGAAGGCCCATTTTTTTTTTTTCCCCACGATTGGACAAGTCAAGACTTCCAGTGTGATAAGAAGGAAGCTGCTCATCTTGAGACTCTGAAATCCTTAGTGCCATTGTACGTTAAAAACAGTCTTAAGGTCCCTTCTTGGAACCGTGTTGGTAGTCTGTGAACGCTAAACCATCGTATACGTGTTGTAGCTGTTAGCTAAAATGTTTCTACTCTAGACTTTATGTTTGTGCCGTTGTTGGTCCTTTAGCGTAGCTCATGCGTGGGACGTTGTTTGCAGTGGGCTGAAACAGATAAATACTATGAAAACTGTCCATTGTGACCACTTCTCATGCTTTTTGTTATTTTGTTGTGCTTGTTCGTCACCTTTGTTGGTCCCTCTGTCCACACAGCCAAAGACCTACACAGACACCAGCACAGTTCCAGAGTCCACATTAGTGAGCCTGTGGACAAGAAGAGAGCACTCTTTAAAGTCAGGAAGAAAAAAACTTAGAATGTTAGATTATGAATCCATATATCTGGGATTAAAATACCAAGAATTACATACATTTTTGGGGGGGAAGATTACCTTCCTCTCTTTGCTCCATTCCTGTTTTTTTTAAAGGTATAATGGACACAATACAGTGTCATAATATTAAATAAATTCTCCTATAGCTACTCAAGTCTGAAAGAACCGTAGAAGATAAGCTGATGTTGACTTGCAGGGACTAAAGTTTGAACATTTAACATTTCCATCACACCGAGTAAAGAGGTAAAGGAAAAAAACTTCTGAGCTAAAATTCCAAAACAGACATCTTGACATCCAAATGGTTTCTGGTGACCCATTAAGGATTAGAGCTTGGGTTTGGCGGTGCTTCAGCTCAATGCTAAACAAGCACATTTCAGAAACTAGAAAAAGGCGATAACCCACCCATAACCCTAAATGGGTCTCCAGTTTTCCGGCGGAAGTTAAGAGGTTACATTAGACTCACATCACACTCTTAGTGAATCTGGATCTCAGCTGTGTTATTTAATATCTGATAGGAAGTTCTGACTCATTTGATGATGCGTCAGAGCTCTTCAAATGCATCTGGGTTTATAAAAACAACCGAAGAGCAGAAAAAAAAACATGGTCAGATCCAAAACTGGGGCTCAGAGGGAGAAAGCTATCTGCAGAAAAGGCTGAATGAACACAAATCATGATGATCATTCCAGTCCTGGAGACGGTGACCCTTCCTAAGCTCAGTTTCGGCAACACAACCATCTGCAGAGAGCCTGTAATCAAGGGCCTGCTATAAAAATGACTCTCTGCAGGTTTGAACGAGTAAATAGACTCTAAAGAGCTGCATGAGCTTCAAACTCTTAACTCGCACGATGAACTGGTCAGATCCTTCACACACCAGACCGCCTGCGACCGGCATCAAATATCACACCACTGGATGTGTTGCCTTGTGGAAACGTGTCTCTGCTCCTTTTCTAGCTGACCGCCTTTGTTTCTGTGCCATAAAATGTCAAAGTCGACTCTGTGAAACGACAAAACTGCTCGCTCTAAGCTTGTTACAGGATTTCTGCACCTTTATGATCAAACAGCCTCTAAATCCTCTAAGATGCTGTTTCAACACACTGTCGTTCTTTTTTAGTCGCCACTTTCACTGGTGTATCCTGGGTGGTTTACCGTTTTAATCTCCACGCACTCCCACAGACTTGGAGTGTAAATAAATGCGGCGCCATCGAGAGGCCTCGCAAGTCTCTGTGCAACACTGTGTTCAGCTGAATCTCCACATCGCACACTTCTCACATTTGGTTCTTCAGTCCCGATGATTCATCTATAAATTGATGATGAATATTATGATTTTTGAAGCTGCAGTGCAGAACACATCCTGGTTTCAGAGTCTCGAGTGTCGGATTTGTTGATTTTCTTTCTCTTGCATGACATTCTTGAACAGTTACAGCCAAAATCATAATGTTCTGTGTTTCAAATACGTGGGTCAGACATGGAAACCAAACAGGACAGATGTATCATATCTACCAGCCATAGCCCTGAGAGCTCTCCACTGATAACAAAAATCTGTCAGCACGCAGTTATTTTGGTAAATACTGAGATCACGATTATTTAACACAATTACTGACTGACTTTGGACAACTTTATATTTAAGGACAAATATAAACTTCTCAGTTACAGATTCTAGATCCAGGTTAGTTTTATTCCCTTAACAAAAAGATGTCTACGACATTGTTTTCAATATGATATTTATTTGTGAAGACCTGATACAAAATATCCAATTTGGCTCTTTGTTCAGCGCTAAAGAATGCAAATGAAAAACTCCACATCTAATAACAACTTCATGCTCATCCATCTGTATCTTTTTCAGTAATCCTAACATTCAAACTGAACCAGTTATTTATTTATTGTTTGTAAAAGTCATTATTTGAAAACAACCTTTTGAATTTTTAAACATAACTGAAATTTAAATATAATGAAATAATGAAAATAAAGGTTATTTCCTGAGCCCACACGGTTCCTGATAAACGCCTGTCTGAGTACTGAGTTATATATTTAGCACACCAGCAAAGACAATTATTTTTTATATGTAACATTCCAAAAGTATAAAACATTTGTCCCTCAGAAATCGGCTTCATCGTCATCCATCAGTTTATCAAATAAATTCTTTCTGTGTAACATGAGACAAAGAAAAGTAACAAATCCACACACTGGAGAGGCCAGATGCAGCAAATGGTTGGGAATTTTGGGAATTTTGCATAGAAATTATTAGGATTGTACTTCAATTCAACTGTATCAAATGTTATAAAGCCAAAATCTCCAAATCTGCCTGCACACCTGAGATAACAATTTATGATTTCACAGGTGTCCAGTTAACCAGGATACCCATTTTCCCTTGTTTCTCAGAGAGCATAGGGGGCGCTCATGAGTTATTCCATAACCAGTGGAGCTCTATGTAGATGAAGCCCAAAAAGATCAGTTTTACTAAAGAAAGCATTTTTCTTTGGCAAGTTTTCATGATGTTCTTAAAAGACGTCTTTGAGCCAACAGATTTACTTTTATTTTTAAGATTTTTTACAGGTTTGTGTTGCAGAAAAGAGAAACCTTTACAGCTTTTCCCATTTTGAAGTGTGACGCAACCAGTAGCTTCTTATATACAAATGGAAGTTTCCATTGTTGTTAAACTACACTTCCCATGACCATCAAGGACGTATGCCCCGTCCTTAAATGACCGATGCATAAAAAAAGAAAAATCAAAGGAGAGACCAAAGAGTCGTTTCATATCAGATCTGGCATATTATCAGTGTGTTACAAATTCTAAAAAAAAAATGAAATAAAAGTAGAAGTTTTGTCTTTAAACAGGTATAAATAATTGTGTTAGCTGTTTAGCTTCATTTACACATATTCAGGATTGACTCACGATCGCCCCCTACTGCTCGCCTGGCTGGATTCCTGGTGGAAATACCAGGAAGTGGACTCTATTTCTGGCTCTGTTTCTGTGGCTCTATTTCTAATCTTTTAGCCTGGCCTAGCTAAGCTAACTACATTCTGGCAATAATTTCATATCCATTAGAGGCATGACAGAACTATCAGTCTGATCACACAGGAGGCAAAAACACTATATTCTTGTGAGCTGTTGCATCTGAAATCTGTGAAAACACAACACTGATGATACTACACAAACACGGTACATGAAGGAGTACATATCACTACAGGCCAGCTGTTAGCTGCAAATTCAGTCGAATTATTGTACTTTTAATTCTGTAAACACGTAATTGAGACTTTGTTCCAGCCTGTCAGATTATCAGTGAAGACATTCAGGTAGATTTTCAGATCAGAGAGGATGATTAAATATCAAGATATCAAGGTTTCTGTTATCTTGTCACAAGGGCTGCTATGAGCCAATATGACTGCAGGCACCTTTGAGAGAAGTTGGCGGTTTCAACAATCTAAGAAATGTTTATCAGGGTTAAATGTTATGATTTAATAATGTGTCATAATCTAACTGTTCAATGCAATTTTGTTAAATATGAGAAAATGTCTGTTTATTTTCATATTTCATGGGAAGATTTGGAGGAAACTGAGTTTCAAAGGTTGGTCCTGTCAAACGAATATATCTGAGGGTTTTTTCTAAGCTCTGTGTGTGTGTGTGTGTGTGTGTGTGCGCGTGCGTGTGTGTGTGTGTACGAAGAAAAGTGAATTTGCTGGTTTGTTGGTAGTGATTAGCCAAAGATAACAGGGTAACTTTGGTTTGTGGACAATCTAGAAGAATATCTCTGTACCATGTAAAAGTATATTTTATAATCATAGCAGTTTTCTATATTTTATCCTTTATTTTGCCTTGAATAGATTACTTCTGCTTTAAACCAACATCCTGCTGTGCTAGTGTGTGTACATACATGTTAGCGTATCAAGTGTTGCATATACAAGCGCTAATATTACAGTCAAAGCCTAGCATGCTAACTCCTGATTAGCACAGAACAAGTGTTTCATTGATTGCCTAAACTGCTGTTTGTGCTAAAACTGTTGTCCTGTCTTTGTTTTTCTTTTGGGGGCGGGGGTTTACAGCCTGGGCTTTGGATGGGACATCTGAGAGGCAACGATAATAATTCAAATTGTTAAGCTAAAGCAGAGCCAAAAACTGGACATGCCTGTGATTGCTACAGGTACTTATCTTGTGAATTTTAATAACAATAAGAATTTAATTAAATATGTAAATAATTTGTTAATAATTAGCTAGTGTCAGTGCCAGTTTGTCCAGAACCTCCGAGGCCGGACGAAAGTCTGTCTCCAAACTTCTTCCAGACCAAAGAGAATTCTAAAAAGGGAAAATAAGTTTGCTAACTGTGATTCCTTAAAGCTTTTGCTTTGAACATGAACAACTTTCAAGGAAATTTGCTCTTTCCTTTTTTCTTGGGTTCAGATGATCATCAGTTTGGAACCTATCTCAGCACCGAAAAGTAAAGAGAAACCAAGTCTGGTGCTCCAGTGCCACTGACATATTTATGTTTACCTTCATAGTGCTTATCATGGCTAGACTGTGTGCAATTCATGAAGATTTCATAGTTTTCAAAAGATGTTGCATCCTTGAAAACCTCTCTGGAGGTCAAGACAAGCTACTTTGCAAAGAGTGCCGTTTATTTTTGCCACGTTTCTTGGGCTGAAATATCAAACAGCTGTTCGGTCAGTAAAGTCATGTGAACACGTTTCTCTGAACCCTGCCCGTTCCTCCTGATTAGATATGTAATGAAGTGGCAAATAACAGAAATAAATATTCCTGCCTTGACTGTGAAATTAAAACTACAGATCAACATTATGTAACTATAACCAGTATAAGATTTTTGTACTTACCTTTGACAGTGAAGAATTGTCCTTTACTTAGTCTAGTTTTAGTCGACTAAAGATCATTACATCATCGTAGACTAAATCTGAAGTTGACTAAAATATAAAGTGTAAAAATGTAAACGTTGCTGCACACGGTTTATGAAGCGTCTTATATTCCTTGACACCAAATTTACTCTTCTCTTCCTCCCAAGCTTTGACATGTTGTCAGAGCGTAACCCCGCCCCCCCCAACATGTAGTCACTATTCATCGACAAAAGTGTCAATACATTTCATTCTAGTTTTTGTCAAAATTAACAAAATGAACACAGACGTTGAGCCATCTGTTTTCAGCATGGGATGATTGGACACTTTAATCTTCTAGATTAGAAGTTAGGAGTTACTGGAAAACTCCAAACACAGACAAGGATGCAAATTAGAAATTTGTAATTTTAATTCTTTCTCTTCCGCGTAGCGTCAGCCATGTTTGTCACCGAGGACAGGTTTTAGACCAGACGCCACGGTGCCACAGGCTGCGCACAGTCACCGCTGAACAAAAAGTAGTTCCATCAGGAAACCATGAGCATGGTAACTTTAGAAGCAGCTTCAGGATTGTTAGCGATGTCCTGTTTTCAGTCTCAAAAGAAATGAGAAATGAGCAAATTTCCACAAATGTTCGACTGTTTATTTAGTGGCTATTGGTGAATTCTTTTAAACACAAAGTATGCTTTCATCAGCACATTGAGGATTGCTGTTAGACAGTAAATGACCCTTCATGTTCTTCAAGTTGTGCGAATCTGTTCATGCATCTTCGCCGATTTTGTGTGCAATAATCTGAGGTCGTGTTGCCAAACTTCTCACTGCAGTCTGTGGCAGGTCGATTCTGAGGGACTGCGTCCTTCTGCACAACTGCACTGTAACGTCTGGTGCTCAGGTCGTGTCTGTGTGACGTCAGGAAGCGACTTTATGTGATGAGATAATGACGAGATGGTGTCAATTTTTTTTTTGGATTGCGTTTTCATGAACCCTGTGACCTCACAAATGTGACAGAAAATCTGAATCATGACGTCTGTGAAACTGTTGCAGCTGTGAGAGATTTCTGCTGGTTTGATCGATCACCCAGAACTCCTGTAAAGAAATGTCAGTAAACTGTGAACATTTAAACATGCGTGTTGTGAGTTGTGTGTCTTTATGTTTTAAGTGAAGAGTGTGAAAAGTACAAATGCTTTTCCTCTGGGGCCAACCAGGTTTAGACGATATGTCGATGAGCTGGAACCTGCTCTCTGCCGTCCATCTTTATGTCGTGTTTGCAGTCAAATACAGAAACACAACTCATTTTTTCATGAGTTGCAGGTGGGAGGAGTTATTGGTTTTCCAGTTCTCCCTATATGGGAACCTATTCCATCCTGTTCCTCTTTTCCTAATTTTCTGACACAGAGAGATAGGTTTGCTTTGTCTCATAGCACAGTCTCGAGAGGATGGAGGAAACCATGGAGGGATGTACAGACCTCTACAGGTTAAGCAACAGCACCCTGACTGCCATTAGGTATCAGGGTGAAGTGCTCAGACCCTATGGTGGCACTCTTTTTCTACATTTGCTTGGTTTTTCACTATGGCAATGACCAAAGATCCTGTAGGGTTCTGTAGTTTGTCCGATCTGTGTCTCACCTGTAACTCCTGGTTTTAGTGACAAAGGTGAAAACACTCAGCTCAAGGCTTTACAAGCAAGCTTTGCTGAACATGATGAGCTCATTTCTTCGTGCAGTCTTAAAGCAGAGCAGACTCTCAAAATACATTAAACACAGCTCACAGGCACAGGATGATACCCCTAAGAACAGTAACAATGAGAATAGCCCTGAATAAGGATTTCTTCCAACGGTGAGTAATGCAAAGCCACGTTGTGAATTTCCAGAATGAAAATATAAAGCTTTGAGCGAAGAAGCCCCACAGACCTGTTGTTCAAACCTTCTGTTTATGAGGGGCAACCAATCAGAAACAGAGTAGAACTACAGAGAGATGGATGGGAGCTAAAATGATTTGTTTCACACCGAGGATCAGCTGCTCTCGCAGAGTCCAGGGATAAACATAAGGGTTGGAAAATGACCACAAAGAGCCTCTTTAGTCTGAAGTAGACCAGTGAACCCTTTCTGTACCAAATGACAGTTATTTCCATGACAGCCAGGCGCTCGGCTTCACACAGTCACAGGTGTGACTGAGATTTCTTTCATTTTCCGCTCATTCGTTGCGAGGGGAGAAAAAAAAGCCGTTTCATTGCGAGCTGTGACCGAGCGCTCCGAGTTCAGACGTGACGCTTTCCACCGACGGCCATGTTGGCGCTTCTTTCCTGCTCCGTGACCGTTGCCATAGCAACTGGTGTTTCTACAGAAGCTGATCTCTCAGCTCTTGGCCCTGTCACCATGGTGATGTTTCGCGCAGGGCTGATTTACAGCTTCCAGTCGTCAGCTGTGCAGAGAAAAGCAGCAGCGAGCCACCTGGGCTGAATCTGAGAGCGGGTCCGTTTCCTGCACGCTCTGCACCGTCCAACTGTTTCACCCCCGCACAGCTGCCACACACAACTGCCCGCGATTTACTTCACACTGAGCAAACTCCTCCATCACAGCACCAACTGCGTCATCATGACTAAATGTGTTGAGAGAGGGCGACCTCTACTGGTCATCAGGAGGCATCACTGCTGTCATCGTTAAAGGGGACCCACTCTGTTTATGTGCAGCTCCACATATTTACTCCTGGACTAAGCAAGCAGCTCTGCATATCTTATATCGAGCTTTCGTGCATCCTTTCAGTTCATCTGCCTAAAACAGCTTTCATCTGATTGGCTGCCTCCTCACAGACGAGGTTTAAAACATCAGGTGTGTAAGGTTTCCGTGGTCACGGCCATATTGTGTGTCTGATGACATCTCCAACAGTAGAATAAACTTTTTGCACACATGGGTCACATATGCTGTCCATACCATTATGGGAAACGTTGGATATCTTTAATATTTGAGGAGATAGAAGGACAATCGGTTAAAGTAGAATAAAGACACAAACTCAGGACCAGAGATGGGCAGTAACGCGTTACTGTAATCCGATTACTTTTTTCAAGTAACAAGTAATGTAAGGAATTACCATTGCAAAAACGGTAATTAGATTACCGTTACTTTCCCGTAGGAACGCTGCATTACTGCGTTACTAAAGCCGTGAGTTTTTTGCGAGAATGTCTCATGACAGTGACGTAAGCGAGTGCGACGTTCGTGACAACAGCTGTGTGCAGATCAACAATGGATAATATATCGAGTGCGGAGAGAGTATGAGCGTGCAGCGTTTAAAGCGTGGAAGTACTGACCTTACTTTGAGTTTGATTCCATAAAAAGTGACAAAAACATTAGTGTCCGTTGTGCGTGGGAAGAAAACTTCTTTTTACAGCGAAAAAACCCCTAAACTTCCAAGCAAGCAGCGAGTGCGCTACGACTGTAATGGGAAATTCACAGAGAAACTCGCGGATTCTTCAACTGACCGCTGCGGCACACCTGCACCAGGGTAAACCTCCGCCTACCTCAGTCCTGCTTTACAGGTGAAAATAGAGCAACTAGTCTTTGACTTTATTTATTTTCTGCTGTGTTTTACTTGCATCTATTTGAAAGAGTGAGTGTAAACACAAAAACATATTTTATTTTCTGTGCTGGAATGTGCAGAAAATAGGTTTAAATGTTAAACAAATTTCTTCCAGTCAGAGAATGTTGCATATAATTAAATTTTTGCTTGATGCATAAAGTTAAAAGATTAAAACTAATAAAACAAGTTTTAAAAAGAGACGTTTCCATTTGATTACATTTTGTATGATGGATTATGCAGAAAAAGTAGAATTGGGCTGAAAGATCTATCGCTTTATCACCTATTCAGGTTGTAAATCGTGTTTTTAAAAAGTAACTAAGTAACTAAGTAATTAATTACTTTTGAAAATAAGTAATCAGTAAAGTAACGGGATTACTTTTTTTTGGAAGTAATCAGTAATAGTTAATGATTACTTTTTTACCAACACTGCTCAGGACCATAATGTTTTTGACACATTTGGAATTAAAATATGTTCTTTGTTTTGTAAAATTGTCTCACAATTTCAAGCCCTGAGCTTATTTCACTTATTTTGTTTATAGCTAATAAAACATGAGTGTCTGAGTATGCAGACTGGGCATGCAAACGTTAAGAAATCATGGGGAACTGATAAAGCTAACACCGTTAGAGTAACGTATGATTGAATCCTGAAATAAGTGCGTCAGAGGCAGAGATCTTTGTCACTGTGAGTAAAGTGCTCTCCATCAGCTCCCACAGGGAAACAGAAGACCCTGCATGTCTTCGATGCTGGGTCTGTGGACGGGTTTCCTGCTGTTTTGAGCGTCCTCTCAGAGGCGTGGCTGTTTACCAATTCCAGCTGGATCCTAATCACTCACCTGGACTACATAAGAATGAGCTCAGCACACAGACTCATATTGTGACCTCTGTGATTGCCAAACATAAACACACCCATCTCACGTTCTCAGAAACCCGCCCACCAGCTCACATCTCCCGTCAGACTGTAGAGTCATCGACGACGACAGCCACAGAAAAATGTTTTACTTTGTAAATTCATTGATGTTAGTCTGCCGTGTCAGCGATCTGCATTCAACAGCTCGGGCTTAGATAACAAAGAAATCAAGAAGAAATCCTACAGCAGGATCCAAACGCCCGAGAGCACCTTATCATAAGGCAGACATGGCACTGAATTAAACTCATCTGCATTAGAAGAAAACTCGGCCACTGTAACAAATCTTTTGGAGGAAGTGAGAGTTTGGCCACGCCCCCATGAAACTAATGGATTTACCTGACTCAACAGCTGCAGGCTGTTATCAGGACAAACTGCTGACTGTGCAGACCTGAGTGGTTAGGAGTCACGGAGGCTTCAACGATGTGAGATCGAGGCTCGACTGAAGGTTTCTACGGGTAAAGGACATCAACCACAACCTTCAGAGACTTGCTCCACCCTCTGCGCCACCTCCCTGCAGACCTACACTTGCTTGTTGTGCAGTGTTGCTCCTTAGTTAACAGCCTTCTTTCCGCGCTGTTCTTGCCCAGAGTGTCTGATTTGGCAGCAGTGTCGTTTTCCGCACGAATGAGTGATTTTGATCCACTTGAACTCCTTTTATCACCTTTAACATTTAACAAATGACATCTTGTCCTTTTAAGTTAAAATGTTGTTAAAACGTTTATTTGTAGTTTCCTTCCTGCTCTTCTTTTTTCGTCTTCTAATCCGCGAACCAAGGTCAATAATTTTATAGTTTCGAACTGCGTTAAAATCTCTAGTCAGATCAAAAAACCGTTGTGCTCTTCCAGACACTTCCATCCATACTCCAATATATTGTAAACATGCATTTCCACCCACGTTTAGTTGCCTCTTTGAGGCTAAATTGCACAGGATTTTTCCTTCTATTAGTCCGATATGTGATCGTTGTAAACTTGGAGAAGGCTCTCTTACTCATTTATTTTGGACTTGCCCCAAATTGCATAACTATTTGCTGGACATCTTTAAATGTTTTTCTGATATGTACAATTGCACATTAGAGCCGGACCCAATAACTGCATTGTTTGGATCTTCCTCTTCCCTTTTACACCTCAGCCCTGCTGCACAAACTACAGTTTTGGTTGGAATGGTAATTCCTAAGAAAATTACCTTGACTCTCTGGAAGTCTCACATTGTACCTCAATTCAAAGTGTGGCTGACAGAATTGCTCTACAGCACATGGAGAGGATTAGGTATACATTAGAGGTAAGTTCTGTAATGTGTGGCGACCTTTTGTAGATCTTGTATTAAAACAAAGTTCTCTTTGATCGCAAATAGCTCAGTCTACCATCCTAGTGTTTTATTTCAGTTTATTGCCAGTGTTGAAGTAGTATTTTTCTTGCTGCAGTGTAATCTTTTGCCTTATTTGTGTGTTTTTGCCCTTGCTGTTGTGTTGTCTGTTTTGGGTTTTTTCCCCTTATATCAAAAATCTTAATAAACATACTTAAAAAAAAGCCCAAAAGTTTATTTGGCTCCAGATTTCACCTCCCGTCCGTCACTCCTGGATACTTTCACTTACTGAAGAGCTGGTTTACATCTTTGTGGAGGATTCTTAACCCACCAGTATAAGGAGCCTAAAACACCTTCTTATCTATGAAAAGCTACTTGAACCCCAAAGAAGGAAAAGGAGTGCTGACTACAGACTTTCCTCCAGAGTCGCCTGACCCCTGACCCCGCTGAAAACTTATGGGTGCCTGTGAAAACTGATGAAGCTAAACGTGTGTTATATGACAGTGAGCTCTTTGGAAACACGTTACATTTGGTCACCTAAAGAAATGATTGATAGGAGACTCAGTAACTAGGTAACATCATCAGTTTGCTTTCAAGGCACTTAGATAAAAAACAAGACATCATTTAGTAAAAGAAAAATATATATTTATTATAATTTTATACAACTGTCAATATCTTCACATTTCTTACTATAATAATGCAGAATAAAGTAGAATAGAATCACAGCCCTCATCTCAGAGATGCAAACATGAAGAAAAACAAAGGCATGATCTGCAGTTTGTAACAAATAAACTTGTATAAAGCTCTACGATGAAGTTCTGCTGCTGCAAAGGCCAAAAGATCCACACTAAACCTCCCCACGCACTGATTTCTTCCACGTGTTGCTGCGCTTGCATAAAGCGAGATGTGAACAGTCTGAACTGCACATGTGACACCACAAGTGCATTTTCAAACCATTAGAAGCATCCGTAAGTGTCTGCGTACAGCTTCAGCCCAAATAACACCATTAAAATAAGTTTCATCAAGCTCGCTGAGGAGCAGGAGACACATTTTAGAGTAACTGCAGTTTTTCACATTTCATCCACTTAACAGCTCAAATGATTGTTTTCATTTCACATCAGTGTCACAAAACACAGAGAAACGCTCTCACTGCAAACTCCAGCTCGGGTTATAAAACACACAAAAACAGGAAAACAGAAATCAGGTGTGACCTTGCAGACACTAGTACTCCTGGTGGAGCATTTTCATATCTTTTGCACAGACTGGCTTTGTAATGTAAAACTAAAAATAATGATAATGTCATCTGTTATTAACAGACAGCTGGCAGCCATGAAGAGCTGTGAGATCAGCAGAGAGAAAGGTGTTTTGTGTAATGCCCTGAAGCTGTCAGATCCCCACCTGGTTTTTCTATGCATGCGGTGTTCTTTGGCATCACATCTAAAGCACGGTGCAGCCTCGATGCAGCAAAGAAGCATATTTGAACCCAAACCCCAATCTCAGCTGAACCTCTCAGAAAGTCATTTTTGCTTAAACTGAAAGTAAGAAGTGGGTCAAAATCACTTACTCCTCTGCCATCCCTGAACAGCTCTTTAAAATAAGGACGTCCGGCACTAGACTTATTAGTTGGTTCAACCCCCTCCCTCTGTGCTGACAAACTGCACATGTGTGAGGTGGGTGAGGAGTGAGGCAGACGACAGCCCCACGAAGCATCCTGCAGGACTTTATTCTGACACACTGCTGCTCATTTCCTCGATCAAACTGAAATATTAGAGAGCGATGCACTAAAACACTCGGCTCAGCTGTGTGGACGTCAAACCAGATTTAACTCTTCCAAGTTCCATTCAATCCAGTTTTATTTATATAGCGCCAACTCACAACAACAGTCACCTCAAGGCGCTTTACTCAGCCTACAAGTGTTTTCTTGCTTCTTGATGAGTTACTTCGGTTCAGGTTCACTCAGATCATCAGTTACTTGCAGGAGCGGCCCTACTTTCAAAGAGAGGCGCTGCGACCGAAGGACACCCCGCACACGCCTCTGTAGCACTAGCATCGTCTGACAGTATTTCACAGTCGGGGTGTGAATGCGCTGACCCCCCTCGATGCCCCGTGGTTACTGTGGTCTGTATGAAACCAGAGCAGGTCAACAGTTTCTGTGTGACGGTCACAGCTAACACAACTGTCACTGAGCCCAGAAGTGAGAAACTGCCTAACTGTGCATAAAGTCTCCAGTACACACTCTTCCTCTGCAGTGGCCTCTCTGACTCTACTTTCAGTATAGCGGGAGCTCAGGAGCCAGAGAAGAGAAGCATAAAGTGCTGCACACAGACAGACATTTACCACATGAGATGAGAAAGTGAAGCTGAAGGCGTTGTCAGGTTTCTGTAGTGCGGCAGAACAGCTGGATATAACATAACTGCATAATACTGAACATGTACCGTGCTCCTGCAGCACTCACATCTGACAAATCAGCAGCTTTTCTACATGACAGGTGAACACAGCATAAATCTCTACATGTGCATAGTGTCCGACCTTCAGCCCCAAAATCACGGCACTGAAATTCATTCCTGTGCTGACAACTTTGCTTAGTCCCTCATTACTAATCACCTGTTTTCTTCTCCATCCATCAGTTCCGTCTGACATTTTTCCTGCTGATGTAAATCCAGCTCCTCGCATCTATTTTTGTCTCGTGTAGCCGTCCACTCGGGCCGGTCTCCACAGTAACCGCATCCACGTAAAAAGCACGCAGATTTTACCTCGAATGACTGCGAAGCTGTGAGAGCTGTGTGGGGCGTGCGGGAGGAGAGGCGCTAAGTGTTCCTCCAGATAAACATTGTTTCTCATTTAACGCCTCTTTAACCGCTGAATATGTGACGCACCGGCAGCAGGCGAAGCTTTCCACTGAAATTTTCCACTGCAGGTGGACACGGTGCAGGTGTGGAGGAAAACTCGTGCAAGTAAATCGTTTTACTCCTCAGCTGTGAAATTAGTCTTTCTCACTAAGACGTAAATAATGCAGACACACACAGATCAGGCTCAGTGTGAGTGCGACTGTCTCACAGCTCAGGTCTTTACAGGTGCTCTGTGGAGTTTCTGCATCTCCTGTTTGACCTGCACTCGGCAAATAAATTCCCTTTATTCCTGGTGCACAGGTGGCTCAGAAACCTCGTTAAAAATCTAAAAAGGCACTGAACTCTTTCACTCTTTCTGAATAAAATAAAGCCTTATGCATTATCAAAATCATTCAACCTTTCAAAGCAGTGAAAATTATTTTTAAGGCTCGTTTCTTTAAAATCTCCAAATTACTTGGCAGGATGCTCACCTGCAGCACCGTCTGAATAATATGTACACTCAGTGTGCCACAGATCTTGTTTTGAACATTTTTTTTTTTAATTGACTTGAGACACTGATCATGGATTAGAATTAACAGAACCTTCAAATAACGTGGTGCCTATATTTTTTAACCGTCCAATCAAAAAAGGGTTTTTTAAACTATATTTTTGGTGCTTTTAGTTTTTATTGTGTTGCAACAACAGAGAGAGGACGGGAGGACAGTGAAAGGCCTCTGGATGGACCTCTGCAACAGCCTAAAGCCATATGATCCACCTGCTCAACCCTGTGAGCTTTACACACACCAGACACAGTTTGATAATATGATGAACGTGACTGATTTATATGCAGGAATCACAGAAACAGGCGTCTGATGCTGAATTCCTCAGTGTGAGGAACGCGAAAGGCTCGATTTGAAATAAAACATGACAAACAAAACATTTAAGAATATAAATATATTTAAAATGACCTAAAGACCTATTCTAGTCATTTACTGCAGTAACATAAATTCAGCTCAGTGCGCCACATTACTGTTATTTACAGGCGCAGTCGGATCGACGCCACACCAGCCGAACACAACGAGAGCGAGCGAGATAAGCAGAGTAATAACGGATGGCTGAGTGTTAAATAAAAGCACTGCATGAATCTGTGTGTGTGACTGGGTGAATGAGGCCTGGAGGCTCTGAGTGCTCAACATGAGTAGAAAGTCCCGCCCCACTTACTGATATCTATTTATAGATGGATACTAAAGTTTGACTGTCATTTGTTTTTGCAGGTCACACTCTGCATGTGTGTCGCTCTTCTTGTTGTTTTCATCAGAGCTCAAATACAATCAAAGTTTTCTGCTGTGAAACATTTACAGTTGCATAAATACCGACATGTAAAATTCCACAGGGCACCTTTAACCTGTCGTGCATCGTCCACAAGATTCAAGGAGTCTCTGCACCATTTGCTCCCTTTTAACTGCTATCAATATGTAACACTGTTAATCATCAGTAAACCTTTTAGTAGGAAGTCAGAGGCCTTTTAAAACTATAAGTGTTTTTCCTCCTCAGAGTCACCGAGTGAAACATGACCTGTGATTTGTTTTCTCCTTCCTCTGCTTCCTTCTTGGAGCTTTGTTCTGAATCTGTGCTCCTCACGTTTCTACGAAACATTTGTGCAGTTTCATTGATTGTAACTGTGAATATGTGACGTGAACACCTTTTTTTCTTCGACTGGATCAAGTTTTCAAAATAAATTTATTTGAAAAATAAAACAAGTCTTAAATATTGTAGAAGTTCCTCTTGAAGTAAAATAACAGGCTGTTTCTTAGAAATCCTTTGAGGAGTCACGGTTAAGAATAAAACTGATGTGAAGCATCGGACCTACAAAGACCACTGAACTAGTTTAAGGCTTTGAAATTACGACTGAACCCTTGACTGATCCATTAGTACTCAGAGTATTACAGCCGCTGTCAGGGGGAATAAAAACTGAGATTTTGAACTGGCCGAGTTTCAGGTTTCAGGTGAAGGCCTCAACTGTCCTTCAGTCTCATCAGCTCCGTCATTTTATACTCAAGCTTCTGTGATTTGCTTCTTTCCGCCAGATATTTACTGAAGCCTACTCTTTCATTACATTAACATCACTCTTTTTCTGAACAACCTTTTTGGTTTTATTACTCAAACCAAACTCGTGTGAACTGCTGCAGTTCCTCTAACGGCCACTTGAGGTTTCCTCCAATCCCACATTAAAATGTCCAACGTCACAACATTAAAAAGCAGGTTTTATAGGTGAAACTTGTTTCCCTTTAATACCTTTTTTTATTAGAAATAAAACTAAAATTACTCAAAACATTCAGATTTTATTTTGAAAATCTCGGCTTTGTTTCCCCTGCAGCGGCTCTAACACTCGACCTGTACTGTACTGATTGCACTCTGCAGCGTGCGCGCTCTTTAGCCCTCGCCGTCACCATCCTGCAGGTTGTGTTTAACCAGAAATTCTTTGATGGTTGGATGATTGTCTAGCCCCACCCACCGCTCCTCCAGATGCTGCAGAAGCTCCTCCCACTGTCGCTTGTCTTTTCCCGTCTGCCACGACAGCCGAACCATCACTCGTAACAGCGGCAACAGCAGTGGGTGTGGCCTGTCGTCGTCCAGACGCGATGACTCTGACGGTTGGAAGGGCTTATTGTCAGGTGGGAGGGGCTTATCCTCTATGTTAGTTTGAGTTTCGGTGGGGGTGAGAACACGCAGGGCGTGGTCACAGTGATCTCGGGCCTCCTCCAGCTGGTCCACCTGCTGGAAACAGCTCGACAGTCCCACCAGGGTGAAGAACCAATGGGAGGAGGTTGGAGGAGGGGCCTGGGTCTGGTTGTCATAGTAACTTGCCCATCCCAGTTTCTGCTGCAGTCTCTTGGCATTGAGCAGAGGACCCAAGGCCTCCTGGTAACGTCCCGCCCTCAACGAAACAAGACAAACTGAACAGTGAAACACTCACAGTGGCAAACCGCTCAATAAATAATGAAACTCAAGAAATGCACAAGAAAATCTAATATTATTCTTACAGTACATTTAGAAATAAGCATCAAGCTAACGAGAAGTTGAGGTGCGCTGTTCTGTCCTGGACTATCAGAGTTCTGCTTAAAGCAGGGGTGGGCTACCTACGGCTGCGGGCCACATCCTGGTCTTTTTAATCTGGCCTGCCGAAGATTAGCACAGAATTGCCCAAATCAAATCAGATCATAATTATGACTGCATTCACTTGACCTTGTCCTGTAATGCCTGGCGTTCCATCAGGTGGCGCATTAGGCGCAGTGATTTGTGTTCTAATGCTCAGAGCCCATCTGCAACAATGAGCGGGCCAAAGAAAAGAAACGTCGACCGTGAGTGCTGAGTGTTTATACTTTTTCAGTCCAGTCAAAGGCTGTATGCCTAGATGTGAATACAACATCAGCTGTCACATTTCCACCAAGCATGCTAATAATGCTAACAACTGGTCAATGTAAGAAAGGGGTCGGCAGCTAGTTTGCAGAATCAGCAAAACATTTTTAGCCGACAAACTGCCATCCAAGAATCAAGCACAAAGTTGTTTGCTGGCAATAATGACTAGAAATGAGAATTTCTAGGAGTAGCCAAGTGGCAGAAGGCTTTCACTTCGGTGGTCTCAGGATCTCATCTCTGATTTTTGCAGATGATGTGGTCCTGTTGGCTTCATCAAGTAATGGCCTCCAGCTTTCCTTGGAAAGGTTCGCAGCCGAGTGTGAAGCAGTGGGAATGAGAATCAGCACCTCCAAATCTGAGGCCATGGTCCTCAGCCAGAAAAAAGGGTGGAGTGCCCACTCCGGGTCAGGGATGAGACCCTGCCCCAAGTGGAGGAATTTAAGTATCTCGGGGTCTTGTTCGCGAGTGATGGGAGAAGCGAGCAGGAGATCGACAGACGGATTGGTGCTGCAACTGGAGTGATTTGGACGCTGTACTGCTGTTGTGGTGAAGAGGGAGCTGAGTGTAAAAGTGAAGCTCTCAATTTACCGGTTGATCTACGCCCCTACCCTCACCTATGGCCACGAGCTGTGGGTAGTGACCGAAAGAACGAGATCGCGAATACAAGCGGTGGAAATGAGCTTCCTCCGAAGGGTGGCTGGCCTCTCCCTTAGAGATAGGATGAGAAGTTCAGCCATCCGGGAGGGGCTCAGAGTAGAGCCACTGCTCCTCCACATCGAAAGGAGCCAGCTCACGTGGTTCGGGCATCTGACAAGGATGGGCACCTCCTGGGCGCCTCCTGGGTGAGGTGTTCTGGGCATGTCCCACCGGGAGGAGGCCCCGGGGCAGACCCAGGACACGCTGGAGAGATTATATCTCTTGGCTGGCCTGGGAACGCCTTGGTGTTCCCCCGGAAAAGCTGGAGGTAGTGCCTGGGGAGAGGGAGGTCTGGGCTTCTCTGCTGCCCCCGTGACCCAGCCCCGGATAAGCAGAAGAAAATGGATGTATAGAATGGATGGGAATAATGACAATTTTGAGATAACGGAGGAGTTTTTGGCCTTCCTAAAGGGGAAAATGGGTGGAGAGGACCTGTATGACAGCGTGTTGGAGTCATCAAGAGGCACAAGCTACCTGGGAGTCTGACTTGTCACTGTAATGCCTTTTTAGGCTTCTGTTTGATATGTACAGTATGCATTTGGTGCTGGCCTGTCAAATTTTAAAACGTAATGTGGCCCCTTACCTGAAACGTTTGCCCACCCCTGCCTTAAGGCATACGCTAAATTTGTTCTGTATATCATTTATAGTTGTTTCTTTATAGTTACAGAGTTGAAAAAAAAAAGCCAAACCTATAAACAAAAACTGAAACTCACTGAGGAAACACTGGTCACCAAAGCATTATGACTTTATTTATATACATATACTGTATATAAAAGATGGACAGACTGGGAAGTCTCACAGTAAACCACAGTCAACCATTAGAATCAAAAAGGATATTGAAGCAATGTTTGTTTCAGTGCAGGGAAGTAGTTATTGTATGAATGTGTACTCAGTAGGGATGGCAATCGAGAACCGTTCCTAGTTGGAATTATTAGTCTACTTGCCTATCGATCCTGCTTATTGGTTCTTATATTTGCTCTGCAATCAGCTGATTTCAGTTGTTGGAGAAGGAAAACAGAAGTTTACAGCGTTGAGATGGACACAACTTTTATTTCTATTGCACAAAAGGGCAAGAGCGTAATAGTAAACTGTATCCAGGACAGAAACAACTGTATTATGCTGCTAACACAACTTCGACTCTTTGCAAGCACCTGCACAGACAGCATGCTAATGCTAAGCTAGTCAAAAACCCAGAGTGAAGCAAGGCACCACGGTGAAGCCAGCCGTCATCTGCGAGCCGCCGCTGAACTTCATCACGTAACAAACAGATGAGCGGTCAGGCTGCAGCCTTCGTTTGTACCTGTTCATGATTCTGCAGTAGAATCACCGTGACGACGGCTTTAAAGTCTCTTCGTCTTGGTTTTGATCTTTGTTTTGTGTTGTCGGCTTTTTGTTCATAACTAAATACATTAGGGGTTAGTGTTGGTGTGGGGGGCTGTGGCCTCAGGTTTATACTGTTAAATAGTGAATATGACACAATGTGTTTCAGGCTGTTTTACAGAGTAAACTGAAAGTAATGTTGTGAGTGTGATGAATTATCATCTCCCTTTAGTAACCAAGTAACGTACTGCATTACTTTAAATTAAAGTGTTATTTGTAATATGTGTAATATATTACTTTTTTAAGTAGTGACCCAACACTCATCAACAAAGAGTGCATGTTGGACATATTTCCTCTAATATTTGACCACATAGCGTAATTAATTTGCACAAATATTGCAGCTAGCTTCAGAGCACAAACTGGCGATGACTCAATTGTTTAACTCAAGGTTTTATTAATCTATTAAATACATTCTTTGTTTTTTAGCCTGTTTCACTACAGGCCTAATTTTAATAGAAACGGTAGAAACATTTCAGCACCGAGAGCATTTTGATCATTTTACTTTGTTCCTGTTAAGTTTTCTGACACGACACTGACGGATAACGGTGAGGAGACAGAAGTTTATGAGAGTTACCTGATGAGCAGCTGTCCAGTCTCCAAGTCGGTTAAGTAGAAGAACTGACGGACACACAGCGCCCCCCGCAGGGCGTGCAGGGAACACAGGTGAGACAGGTACTGTTCAAACGCCCGGCTCCGCTTAGCGATCGTCTCTGCTGTGAAGTTCCTCCTGAGTTTTCTTCCTGCAGAGTTTAAACCAAACGTTCATGTTTTATGAAGTTCTTACTTCCCTGTACCACAATAACAACAAACACAGCATCAAGGTAAGACAGCATACACGAGGTTTACTCACGTGGGAAACAGAAACGCTCCATGTGCTCGCCGTGTTTACGGCGAAGAGTGGCATGGAGGCGCCGGAAGTCAGAGTACCGACGCGTGATGATGGCAGGAATCTTATCGCTCGCGCCAGACTGGATCACATGGATCGTGTACAGCTGGAGAGAAACGGAGAGCAGAGTTTGAGCTCCACTGTGCACAGATCTGTCCCATGGCACATTTAAAACATCACCTGGGGACAGAGACTATTACGTATACGTGACTCTGATCAGAGCTTCCAAATCCAATCTATGGATGTGCACCAGCACTTTACACAAAGAGGATACAAGGGTCAGGGGCTCTCTCTGGCCCTGAAGCTCAAACTGCTCTCTAGGCATCTTCGTATTTCAGCACCCTGAAGAAGGGACAAGCTGATACCGGTCGGTGTATTTTTTTGTCTTAAGCCCAATAAATTAAAGGCCTTTGTCAAATCTTGAGTGCCTGGATTTGGAAGCTTTTATGTCTGTTTTGGTTATAATGTTACAGTTTTTTTCTCTTTGCCAACTCACCACATATTTTGAGGAGCCGTCCTGCACCACGCTGGCGTCGGTCACCTCGAACAACAAGCTGTCCGTCTGCCATCTCACAGAGGAGACCGAGCTTCCTCCACTGAGTCCGCGCAAACTCCTCCAGCTCTCCTGAAGCTGCCGGGTCAGCAGGGAGGAGGAGGAAGACGAGGACTGGCCCACTGGGGAAATACCCACAGGACTGGTGTCTACAAAAGACAGTTGAAAGCCAGGTCAGGTGACCAGGGAGTATAACATGCCCTGGTTTCCTCGAGTGTAGTTCAGCTCCAGTGGACTGAAGCTAAGCTGCTCCCCTGCTGGAGATCAACACTGCGGAGCTACAACCATGGAGCTGGCTAACATATTACATTAGATTATAGTTTCTGTTAATTGGTTTTAGCTATAAAAACATCTCTAAAGCGTTAGTCACACACACTGGACATTGTTTACACTAGTGGCCACTAGTGCTGGGCGATATGACGATATATATCGTGTGGACGATAGAAAAGTGTCTATCGTGCCATTTGACTTCTATCGTTTCTAACCCTAATTTTATAAATTATTACATAAAATATATCATTAACCCTTAAAAACCGGTCGGAGCAGGCACGCTCCGTTTTGCCTAACTATTTTTAAATCCCTGTAGAACTGGAACCACGTAAGGTGGCGCAATAATTTTTTTTTGCATATGAAACTGTAGGAGTTGTACTTACATCTTATTCCATTAGCTTGCCCGAGGTCACGGTTTCCTTCCACTTTGCAAAAATTAAAAAGCACTTCCAGCAACAAAAACATAATATTCCAGAAACACGCTTTGCCGATCCGATCAGCTGTTCATAGCACTTCCTAAGTTGGAATAACTCAGCGCGAACTATCGCATGCCTGTCCGAAACCGGAAGTGACGTCATTTTCGCAGAAAATGTCGTTTTCTAGCTTCAAAGTCTATGTTGGTGTTTTTAAAAGTCATGTTTGACTTAATGCTTTTCTGTATCGTTTCTGGGATGCTTAGAAGTCAAATTACACTGTTGGAAATAGTTTATTTTGATGCACATGCTGTGTTTTTGCAAATTTGCATTTATTTATTTTCATTTTTCCTGTAGTATCTCAAAAATAAAACTATGAAGACACTCAAAATAAATTTCTCGTGGTTGGAAACTATTTTGTGCAACTTTTTTGTATTTACAGTTTTGAGGGATAAGCCTCTTAAATTTCTCTAACTAGAAATATATGTAAAAAAACAAAACAAAAACGATTTTCAATTTTTTTGTAGTTTATTGCACTTTTTTGCAATTTATGTAGTTACTATGGACTCAATGCATACATATTATTAAAATTTGGGCTATAACGGTTGTATTGATGTATAGCAACTTGAAATGCTCCCACAAATGGCTCCACAGCATGTAAAATGTAAATATAAGCTCTGGCAGACTTGGATCTATGGTAGGTCTTAAAGGGAATATATCAGTGTTGTCTTCTCACTATACATACTCTTAACTTTATGCAAGAGAAAATAAAGTATAAAAAAATGATATTTTTCGCAAAGAAACTCCATCTTGTGTTTTTGACACTGCTTAACTGCACCTGGATTTGCGACATGCTTTACGGTAACTCAAAACAAAGACTGCACCCTCTCCACTCGCTGTTTACAGACTGCATACTTTCCAGATGACCACAGGTCAGGTGGTATATCGTGATATATATCGTTATCGTGATATAAAATAATTCATATCGTGATAAATATTTTTTCCATATCGCTCAGCACTAGTGGCCACTGCACAACTACACTGCGTGGTCATCAAATCAAATCACTTTATCACTTTAAGCATATTTGCACTGCACAAGACACTTACACATGTGGATTGCACAACCCTGGACATTATATTTCTTCATTTCCATTTAATACTTGTACAGCTGCTGTTATTGTTCTATATTTCTTCATATATTCTTATATATTTCTATATTGTGTATTTGTGTATTGTGTATTTTGTTGTACAGTTATTTTATTTTCAGCTTTAATTTTTATATTTTATCTTATTCTTTCCCAGTTTTACCCTTTTAAATTTTTCATATGTATTTCCTATCCTATTCATAGTCTTTTTTTCTTTAGGTCACGAGCAGTTGTCTAAGCATTTCACTGCATATCGTACTGTGTATGTGACAAATAAAATTTGAATTTGATTTTGTACAACTATGAACAACATCCCTGTATATCTTGATGCATTCTCAATCATCCAGGAAAGTAAATCTCCAAAAGTTGAATCTGTTCATCTGGACGTAGCGTTTTGTGGGAGAAACGTTTAAATCACTCATCAAAGTGACTTCTTCAGTCTCAGCTGACTGCAGGTTTCCCAAACCTTATAAACAGGACATTTGCATAATGACTGAAACCAGCCCACTGAAGGAACAATGGGCTGTGAGGTCAGTTCCTTAAACATAATTATGCAAATTCCCATGACCATTGATCAACAATCACTGACCAAAACCCACTGATCAAAGAACACTGATCAATGGCCATGAGTACCATTCACAGAGAGTTGGGGAATGGCTGCAATCACAGCATTGTAAGATGGTGACAGATGTACCCTTAGGCCCCTCCTCGATTCAGAGATGGTCTTTCCCTTTTCACGTAAATGGCCTCCTTGACTCCGCGCTCAAACCAGCGTTCTTCCCTGTCCAGGATGTGTACATCCTCATTGTTGAAAGAGTGTCCACTGGCCTGTAGGTGTAAATAAACTGCAGAGTCCTGGCCTGATGAGGTAGCTCTTCTGTGTTGTGCCATCCGCTTCGCTAGAGGTTGTTTGGTTTCCCCGATGTATAAATCCTGGCAATCCTCCTGGCACTTAACAGCGTACACTATGTTACTCTGTTTGTGTCGGGGACCCGATCCTTGGGTGGACCAGTTTTTGGCGCAGCGTATTTTGGGGTTTAAAAGCCACAGAGACCGGTGTTTAGAAAAATGCGTCTCAACTGCTCCGATACTCCTGACACATATGGGATCACTACAGGTTTTCGCCTGGGCAGCGGTTGTCCTTCTCTCCTGGATCGGCTGGAGCTTTCTTTAGGTGCCTTTCCAGCTTTGACAAAAGTCCAGCTGGGATAACCACATTTACTCAGGGCCTTCTTGATGTGATGTTCTTCTGCCTCCCTGGCTGCTGTGTCAGTGGGGATGGTGTTCGCTCTGTGTTGTAGCGTCCAAAGCTGGGAAGGCACCTAAAGAAAGCTCCAGCCGATCCAGGTGAGAAGGACAACCGCTGCCCAGGCGAAAACCTGTAGTGATCCCATATGTGTCAGGAGTATCGGAGCAGTTGAGACGCATTTTTCTAAACACCGGTCTCTGTGGCTTTTAAACCCCAAAACACGCTGCGCCAAAAACTGGTCCACCCCAAGGATCGGGTCCCCGACACAAACAGAGTAACATAGTGTACGCTGTTAAGTGCAGGAGGATTGCCAGGATTTATACATCGGGAAACCAAACAACCTCTAGCGGCGGATGGCACAACACAGAAGAGCTACCTCATCAGGCCAGGACTCTGCAGTTTATTTACACCTACAGGCCAGTGGACACTCTTTCAATGATGAGGATGTACACATCCTGGACAGGGAAGAACGCTGGTTTGAGCGCCGGAGTCAAGGAGGCCATTTACGTGAAAAGGAAAGACCATCTCTGAATGGAGGAGGGGCCTAAGGGTACATCTGTCACCATCTTACAATGCTGTGATTGCAGCCATTCCCCAACTCTCTGTGAATGGGACTCATGGCCATTGATCAGTGTTCTTTGATCAGTGGGTTTTGGTCAGTGATTGTTGATCAATGGTCATGGGAATTTGCATAATTATGATTAAGGAACTGACCTCACAGCCCATTGTTCCTTCAGTGGGCTGGTTTCAGTCATTATGCAAATGTACTGTTTATAAGGTTTGGGGAAACCTGCAGTCAGCTGAGACTGAAGAAGTCACTTGGATGAGTGACGAAACGTTTCTCCCACAAAACGCTACGTCCAGATGAACAGATTCAACTTTTGGAAACATCCCTGTATGTATTAACTGCAGGCTATTAGGTTATGAGTTGTGTGCTCTATCGCTGGGTAAACTTTTGTTACTTTCTATCGATAGCTGATAAATAAACTCTGTCACAGCTGCCCAGTCTTTGTGCTGATCAATAATCAATGTCTGCTAAGTGTTTGAATCAAACAACAGTATTGGTAAATGGTAAATGGCCTGTATTTGTATAGCGCTTTACACGTTCAGTCATTCACCCATTCACACACTGGTGATGGCAGCTACATTGTAGCCACAGCCTCCCTGGGGCGCACTGACAGAGGCTGCCGGACACTGGCGCCATCGGGCCCTCTGACCACCACCAGTAGGCAACGGGTGAAGTGTCTTGCCCAAGGACACAACGACCGGCAGCCTTCCGATTACAAGATGAACTGCCAGCTCTTGAGCTACGATCGCCCCGTATTGAAGAATAATCATTCGGGTCATTCTTGTATGTAGGAATTTCAACAGATGTTGAATCAGTGCTGATCTGCACTGATTCAAATCAGATTCAGACATTAAAATATTTTCGCTCGAGGTCCATCGAGTGAAAAGAGACAACAGCACTTCACCCATGCTGCTGGGACCCTCCTCCATCGACTCTCCCAGGAAGTCAGAGTCGCTGTCCTGTCCTGACCCTTCACCCTCGGCTCCATCCTCCAGACCGCCATCCGTGCCGTCGAAGCACAGCATCCCTCCGAGCCGATCGGTTACACACTCTTCATCCTCCGCCAGCTCGTCCTCCCAGCGATCCTGGTTAAACGCCTCCTCTTCCGGCCCGCCACCTTCTTCCTGCTCAGGTTCCAGCCCCTGACCATCTTTAAACAGCGAGCGCTTCAGGCGGTCCAACAGCCGAGACGCCATGATGTTGCCAGGCCACCACAGGGGGAGGAGCCTAAAGAAATAGAAGATTACATGGTCATTTTATCTATTACTTATTAAAGCATCTTCTGATAATATTATTTTAAAGCTTAATTTGTTTTTTCATTCTAGTTTTGCACAGATTTTTATTGCATGTAATTTGTATACATTTGCATGAACTATCTACATGCATGTAAATGTATATGTAGCATTGATAACGAACTTAAGCTGTACTTAGAAACACACTCACTAGCCACTTCATTAGGTACGCCTGTTCAGCTGTTCAAATCACATGCCAACAACTTGATTTATTTGAGTAAGCAGACATGAACTTCAATCCAAGCACACACAAACATCTCCAAGGTTTACAATGAAACATCCAGTGAGCAGCCGCTCTGTGGAAGAATAAGCCTTGATGATGGCATCAGAGGAGAAGGAGCACGCTGCTTTGAGCTGACAGGAAGGCAACATTAACTCAAACAACTTGTTACAACCAGGGTATGTAGAAGAACATTTTTAAATGCACAACAGCAGCAGTGCACAAAGCGCAGATCATCTCACACCAGTTTCTTGAACATGACACTGAGTTCGCTGGACTCAAACAGCCTCCAGGCACCAGATCTCAGTCAAGTAGAACCCATTTGCTGTCATGTTAATAAAGACCAAAATCTCTGAGGAATGTTTTCGTATCCCAAAAAGTGGATTCTGTTCATCTGGACGTAGCGTTTTCAGTGGGAGTGACTTCTTCAGTCTCAACGTTTTGGGATGTCCTTGCCTGGATGAAGGTGCGTCAAGACATTTGGTTATGGTATATTCTTGTCTTCTTTCTCCTTTTTTAGACTTGTAGTTTAAGAGTCCACATCTGTGACCCACTCATAAGAACTGCAAAACAACAACAACAACAAACAAAAACAAATACAGCAAAGGAGGCCCAGAACAGCTGAGCAGCTGAAACCCTGAAGCACAAATGGAAAAACCTTTCAGTCCATCAGTTGGGCTCCTCAGGTCCCAAACTCTTACAGAGTGCTATTAAAAGAAGACGGGACATGCTCCCGCTGCAATTTCATTTGACACATTTGTGGCAACAAATTCCAAATGTGCATTTATTTGACAAAAACAGCACTATTTTCTATGACGCAGTCTTGAATTGCTTTGCAAATCACTCTATTCTGTGTCTGGGACTGTGAATCAGCACCACGGGAAAAAAAAGAATCCAGGTCAGGGAGAGACTGCAGACACACTGATCCACATGTGAAACAAACCTGCTGAGCAGGCTCCAGTTACAGAGCTGGCAGCTCCTCTCAATGGAAACCATGTCACACATTAATAATGCACCGATCTGCTAAGTCAGCCTGCAGCCAGGAAGAAGGAGCGCGCAGCGAGGCTTCGGCCTGCTGAACTTCCTCAGGATCCCTCGCTCACCAATTCTGCATTTTCAACACATCTGATGACTCCGTTCACTGCACTCTGACTGAGAACTATGGCCTTAGACTCTGAAGTACTAATTCTCATGCTACTTTCAGTAGAAGCTGGAAGTCACTGTCTGATGAAGTCAAAAGAGCCACATCACCTACAAAACAACCACCAGATGGACTCGGCTCATAAACAATTTGACCTCCAGTGATAAAACATTAGTGAATCCATATAGATCATAGTGGATCCATAAAGCCACAAACCCTTCTCTGTTCCAGCTGAACAACAGTTTGATTCAAATAGTTTATCTAGATCTAAAAATACTTTTGCATTTGCATACTCCTGTGCTAGCATTGCATCAACTGTAATGCATTTTATTTAAGCCATCCAGCTGGCTGCATTAGAGCGTATGGAAAATGAGACTGGTTTGTTACTTTGGTGTGTTTATCTTCATACAGAGAGAATAAAAAGTTTAGACAAGAATTGTAAAAGAAAAGTGCTAAACACAAAGTTACAGCTGAATAAAGGTCGATGGATTATAAAATGTCACATAAAAAGGATAGGCTGTGTAAACTTAGAGTCATATGAACTGCTAAAGACTGCATTCTGTAACATGTATATCTGGGCTGTTTGTGAAAGGAGTTTAACAAGATTTTAGGTTTTATCCGTTTTGGTGTTCTTCTAAAATTATTCCAAACCACCAAAACAAGAACAAACACCTTTAACCTGTAGAGCTGGGAGTCAGCAACTCAGCTGACAGCTGGTGGAGTGACAGCAACAGTCAATCCTGATTAACATCTGTTCTTCTGCTGCTCACTTTTCATTTTAATTTTATTTAAATTGGACTTTATTTATTTATTTATTGGGGGAACTCCATCAGTTTTATTTTTAATTAATTTTTGTTTGATCAACTCTTTTTTCTACTTCTTTCATTCTTTTTGTTTGTTTTACTTTTACTATTCTTTTAGGCTGTATCTTTACCCCCCCCCCCCCAAAAAAAATGCTAAACAAACAATTATAACAATTACTATTAACAATATGAACAAGTTTGAATACGCTTTACAACTTTTAAGCACGAGGAAAGCGAATTTACGTGACGTCAGTGAAAGCCTCAGATAATTATTATGTAGTTAACACCCGAAATAACGTTAAATACACAAGTATGTATCAGCTATGGACACCAGTAATAAAATGTGTGTTTTGCAGAGGTGGAGGCTAACACACACAGCAGTGTGACGTTAGCAAACCAGCTAACAGCTTTGCTTTTCGGGGGGTTCAAAGTTAGTGAGCATCACACGATAAACGCGTTTAGTTAGCTAGCTCTCCGGAGGTTGGACGAACTCACCCCGCAGCCGAAGCGGAAAAACTCCCACAGCTCCTGTTAATCTATCCGAGCACCGTGGATTAGAAGTTTAAGTCTCCGCCCTCTAATTTAAAGCTGACATTCCTGTTTATGACTGCATCAACTGGGCTGTGGCGCTAACGGCTAACTAGCTAACAAGCTACCCCCAGAAAACTTTGTTTACACTCCACGAGCTGCTCCTCCGCCTCCGATTCATTAACTCCGAGCTCCGCGGGACTCACCCGCACTCCCTCCGCTCCTTTTACTCCATACCAGCTCCTCCAGAGTAAAGTCTGAAGCCCCACGGGTCGGGATCTGGGAGCCGCACGATCCTGTCGGGGTTTGTGGGCTCCGCACACGCACACAACTGACTGGCTGTATCCTTATTCCTGGGGCTGTCGACCCGCCGCAGCCTGCAGGAGGAGGCGGCCCGGGGTTGGATATCGGGCAACTGCCATATAAGGACATGCACTCCTCGGGTCCGACCAGCAGAGGGGGCTACATGCTCACTGAGTCATCACAATTAGTGGGACCAAAGTGATGGACTACCAAAAACAGATTTATGTGTGCTTTTATGTCTAATATACTTAAAGTCGTATCATTTATGAGAGATATGTTTGAGATGTGTCTGACAGGTTCTATATTAATTACCACCAACCTTTAATCACTTTTTGGCACAACACCGGAAGCATTCTGTTCACAGGGGTCACAGTGCATCTATCCAGGGCTGCAGCACAGCTATTTGAGCTGATAATTTAAGCTGCAACAAGAGCTGAAACAGAGAGTGTGGGCAGGCAGGGTGGAGTGAATGTCAAGGCAAGAGCAAGAGTGAAAGGGAAGTTTTAAAAGACAGTAGTGTGATGTGTGGTTTAGAGATGGTGGCACTGATAAAAAGACAGGAGGCTGAGGTTGAGATGTTCAGGCATTCAATGGACAAGGTTAGAATATTAGTATGTCAGAGGGACAAAGTTGGTTTGGACATGCACAGAGAGCGATAGTGGATATACTGGACAAAGGATGTTGAAGAGGAGCTGCCCGGCAGGAGGAAAAGGGGAAACCTCAGAGGGGGTTCATGGATGAGGTGATCTGCTGTAGGGAGACCTAAAGGGACCAACCAAAAGAAGAAGAACAGTACACAACAATCTGTAGAGATGAGTCCGTGGTCATATAACTGTAAGAGTTTCAAGCAATTATTTTCTTAATTTTTCATTCTCCTAGAATGAAGTATGAATGAAGTATACAGGACTGATATTAACCTCCTAACCTGCTCACTAATACTGTTTTCATTCTTCCTGGTGCTAAGACACACCAGAGACCAGAATAACTGTAAATGATGTTTCTATCTTGATAATTATGAAAGTTGAATGACTTGTCTGAACTTTGTGTTTATGAAACTGAATTCAAAAGCCCTACAGCAGTTTGATGGAAATAAAACAGGCATTTTAGTAATAAAACTCCAAGTCTGTAAAAGTTGGGATTCTTTGTGAAATTCTTATGTTTGATGATGACCGATGGATAATGAGAGACAGTGGAAGTGGCTAAAATAAGCCGGCCTGAAGGACATCGCAGAGGCTCTGACCATGGCCCCTGTGCAGCAGATAAACTGAGACAGGAGTCTACCACAGCACAAGCTACCACAGGATGCAAGCTGCATGCTGTGCAACAGTGACCCAGAGAGAGTCCAGCTCACAGTAGCAGGCTGTAAGATACGAGCTGAAACAGCAGAGGCCGAGAGGCACAACCAAGTGGCTGGGATAGTGTGCATGAGCATCAGGGCTCCAGAAGGCCTGATAGGAGACACGTCAGAAGGCAGCTAAGAAAGAATAGCAGGCTGAGGTCCTGTTGGGCAGAGAGGCGGCTGCTGGCCAACCACCACACAGTGGTGACTGATAGGGAACGGAAAGCCACAGCTGTGATAGATGTTGCAATCCCAGCAGACAGTAACATCAGAAATAAGGAGGATGGGGTAAAAGAGAAGTACAGGGCACTGAAGGAAGAAGTGGAGCAAACGTGTAGGAATAAAGTACAAAATGTCTCAGTGGTTATAGGAGCATTAGGAACTGTGAACCCCAAACTGGAAGAGTGCAATCGTAGGAACAGGATACTCACACACACCACCTCTGAGCTGAACAGCTCAGTCTCAACTCATAAGTCTTTTTTCAGCGTCCTTCTGCCTGCCGGGACATTGGCGTACGGGCCTGTGGCTGAGCAGCCTGATTGGAGGGCAGCAGTAGAGTTTCTGCAGCCCTCTCCAGACTCACAGCTCTGTGCCCACAGATCCTCTGCCTCTACCCAGAATTCAGCCTGAAGCCACGAGCTCCCAGCCAGCTGAGCTCATGCTAGCTGCCATCAGATGAGTGTGGCTCTGGTATGAGTGGAGTAACAGGAAATAATTGTGTTGCTCAACATTTTCCCACAGCTATTAAACTCCAGTGTGAACATCACCGTGAAACCACGGGATTTCATCATCACACATGATCAGTCACACCTTCTAAACTACTGTGGAGCATGTGATGAGGAAATACTCAAAGGTGGTTTTGATTTTACTGTAAAAACACACTTAAATATCCAGACACTACATTTCTAACTAATCTTAGATTCTCACTGCCTCCAGTCCAACATGCTTTCACAGCCTAACCAAGTTTTTGGACATTTGAAGTCATTTCAAGTCACTTTATGTGTTAAATATGAAATAATTCTTATGACGATGATACTTTTTTGCACAGTGCTGTGGGAGCATTATGTGGCTGCAGTAAGGAAATCAGATTTCACCAGATTACGTCATGCTCATCTGTGGCTCATACCTGCTGAAGGGCTGCAGCTGATAGGTAAATTGGTTGATCATGTGACATAAAATGGGTGTCACAGATGTCATGATGTGAAAAACGTCCCATCTTTACCACAGACCCTGAATGCAGCATTTCTAGAGGGCGTGACCAACCTGCCACAACCTGGACGGGGATACCTGAGTCAGGTTGAGACCCGCGCCCACACCCAGCAGGATACGCTCAGAGTTTTAGCAGCAGACGGTCGTAATTTGACTCACCTGAACAGGTAAGAGAAACAACAACTGATCCAGCAGCCGTTACTGGGACGAGACCAGTACCGGTTACTGGGTCTGCTCAGTGTGTGAGTGCTTAAAACTGAAGTAGCCGTGGGTGTGTAGGCTGTGTGAACGGGCTCTGTTAATGTGTAAGTGTTTTCATGCGTTTGTGAGGATGGTGTTAGTTTTTAACATCTGCGTTTCTCCCCAAACCTCGTACATTCTTTTAAATTTCCCAACTTAAATTCGGATATTTTCAGAGTCACGTCAAAGGAAGCTGTGTTGGTATTTCAGTGCGTGACAGTGACAAAAGGTGGAGAGAAAATAAGAAAGAAAAACCACATAAAGCAGGTGAAGCAGCAGGAATGTAAAACAGAGTCAGTCACAGTAGGATGTAGAAAGAAGCTGTACAGTTCCTAAGGAGGTACTCAAATTATGCAGCAACACTTTACATAGAATCTTTACTCCAGATTAAATATTTAAAACTGAGATATTTTCACCCATGCTGTATAAACAGAAGCATAAATACTAGCTCCTGTTCACTGAGTCTCTGTTTGGCCAGAATTCAGCCTCCCATGCAGTATTTGGTGTTTTAACAGGAAAATTAAGGGATTATCTTTGAGGAAATCTGTCTGTCTGGGACTCTTCACCAGTTGGTCTTAGAGCTGAAGAAGCTTCTCGGATGAAACGTCATAAAGGAAACTTAAAGAAGTCCAGACGCTTTTCTTTCCAAGATCCTTGGATTATTTACATGAAAATATTCCAAATTCAAGGGTGCTGAGTTGGAAAAGTGATTGGACTAACACTTATTAATGGTCCAGCCTAGCTGAAAGACTTTATTCAGGATACATATTTGGTATTTATTTAGAACATGCTTCAGCACTGGTTCGTATCCATGGAAGTTTGAAAAAACCAGGTGTGTAAAATGCACTCATTTCTGTATTTTTCTGCCTGCCTCCTCGTTTTGGAGTCGGCCATGTCTTTGTTCCCTTCTTGAGTCATATTTTCAACCATTTCTAATCTTTTGTCCGCCTCTGAGGTCAGTTTGTGCCAAACTGGCATTCAGTCTATTTATCATTAACAGATCTGTTTGGGAACTTATTTTGGTTTCATGGTGTCTCTTTCTGGATGAAAGAGGCTTTAAAGTCATGTGATTTGTGCTTTTCAACCAGTGTTAAGCATTAACTTGTTAATAATTGGTGAATTTGACCTCACCAGCTGAAACATTCAGAGCCGAGTCACCGGCTAACCTGGAAATTGCTGCTGAGTTTACATGTATGCTGCTTCATGTCTGAACAAAGTGAGAAACGAAACAATGGTGCAGTGAGGCTGATGTGTCTTGAACTCGCTAACTGGGACTGTTGACGGAGCGTTAAAAACCGTAACAATTTATGAATTTCCATTTTAGAGTCATGATGAATCTGGATATGTATAAATATGTGGAACAAACTATGAAGACAAGGAATCTTATGTGTTTCTCTCTGATGCCAGCAGGTGAATGGTAATGAGTAGAGTTCATGTTGTGGTGACAGGACTCTGTGGCTGCAGTGATGATGGCAGGAGGAAGTCGAATTGCACAACTATCTGTCGAGGTAGAGAGGAGGTCGGGGTGAATCAGTGGGCTGACCAGAAATTGAACGTTAACGGTAGCATCTGTTGCCACTTGTAATCTTTTATAACCTTAACTGAACATTTCATAGTGTTTTATCCAACTCACAGGTATTTTTATGCTTAAATCTAACAAGTGAGTAAAAAATTAAACCCATTAGCAGATGAAATGTTAACCAGCACCTCCTGCACGCCTTGACCTTCCTAACACAGACATCGAAAGTCTCTGAAATGCACCGTTATTTACTGGCAGCCCATATAAATTCAGTGGTGCATATCAGGGAGGGGCAGGTAGCTGCCATAGAAGCTAGCTCTTAGCATTGATCTCCTAAGATTAGATGCTTCAAACACGTCAGATGTCGGACCTTGTGTCCTTGAATTCAAAAACCCCTTAAATGCAGGTCTGTCCTACCAGAGCGCAGCACTCACACAGATCCTTTCTTAAAACTCATAAACAGAAAGAACAATAAAGCAGGCCACACAACACATGAACTATGCTGCCCGTTTACCCAACGGTTTATTCCAAGAAGTTTGGAGCCATTCACAGAATTTAAAGTCAGTTCTGGATATTTTACTGATTAGGTCAGAGCAGAGAGAGACATGGCACTCAAAGTATCCTGAAATCAAATCTGTGGGACAGAAAGACGACAACAGTAAATAACAAAGATGGCCACGTGAGACTTTTTCCTGGTAACCATACAAGTTAAAGTAAATGTAGGTGATACTTTAAAATAACAACTGAAATAAGGCTTTTCAAAACGCCTGCCGAGCGGCGACAATGTTTCTACAACTTTTGTGGCAGTGACTACAAAGTAAGCCCCTCCTCCTTTCCTTGCAAAGTGCTGTTAACCCTGCAGGACTTCCTGGTTAAATAACATCAAAATCAACTTTGTGCTGTCACTCACTGTGATGGCACACCTTGCTCCAGGGCTCCTCGTCAAACATTTTCTCAGGCCATATGAGTCTTTCAACCAAGTGTCAGAAACGGTGAAACCAGTGTTTTAATTCTATGTTCAGTCTGAAAGCTAAGGCTGATTAGTTTACACAGTTTTAAATAAAACTGTGTGTTGTTTGTACTGGAAAGCAGCTCGATGACTGTGTAGCCAGAAGCTTAATTCCACAAAGTTCCCCTAGTTGTGAAAGGGGGTTGGGGTGGTGGCTGCAATATGATACTGTTTGTTTTGCCAACACAGGATTTTAAGGCCTTATGTACTCTGATACAAAAACACCCACAGCCTAAAAAATAACCCAAGAGTCTGAATTGAAGCCTCAAAGTGCTCAACTTGGCAAGGCAACTTGCTCGCCTTGTGTTGTAATCCCATATTGTGCACGTTACAGTGAGGGTTGTTGTCATTTCAGCAGTCAGGTAGGGCGGTGTGTAGAAATCTGCTGTGCTGAGGGAGTCGCTCGACCGGTCGCACCGCATTTACGCCTGGGAGGGGCGGAGTGAAGACATTTGAAGAGTCACAGCAGAGTCACTGCTGGGCTGACTGTGTTAACTGACCCGACCACAGCGAGTAACTACTTCACTTTAATTCCTGCAAGTTCCTCATTTTATTATTAGCAGCAGGCAGCCACTCTGCATATACATTTCTACTCATTCGCTCTGTTTGTGCCTCCTACAAGGTCATGTTATAGTGAAAAGTCATGGACAGAGTGTGTTTGTGTATTTAATATTGATTTGGGTTCAACTTTAAAAAGGCTGCATTAAAAACAGTTTAATCAAATGTTTCAGATACAGATGTGCATGTGCTCTCCAATCATGGGAAAATGAAAGTAAGTACAACCTACGATTCAGGCTCTCACGTCACTGTGAAGGAATTTTGACCTACTCATCTTGCTCCAGTTCACTGATGTTTCTGAGCAGTGATTTATACACAGCTGTATTTCAATCAGACTGCGGGCTGGACTTGGTCGGGGTGATTGCAGCACCTCTATTCTTTTCTTTTGCAGTCACTCTGTTAGAGATTCGCTGCTCTGCTATTACGCGATCTAGTTATGGCCAAGCTTTACTGTCAGTCAGACAGAGAGCTAACATTTGACTCTAGAATACTTTGGTATACAGGAGTTCACGGTCTGCTCAATGAGGTGTCCAGGTCCTGTGGCTGCAAAACAAGCCTAAATCATCATCCCTCCACCACCGTGCTGACGGCTGGTGTGAGGTGTTTGTGCTGATGTGCTTGGTTTGGTTTTTCCATGATGACCGAACTTCTGCGCTTTGGTCTTGTCTGTTCCAAAGGTCTTGTTGTTTGTTCAGACTTGCATTTGCTTTGCAGACCTAAGCTGCGTTGTGTGTTCTTCTTAAAGAGAAGAGGCTTTTTCCTTCGCTAAACAAGTCATACTAGTTCAGTGTATTTCGAATTGAACGTTTAACATGTTTACTGAGGCCCATCTCTGAGTGTTGCACGTCTGACCTTGGACTGAACCCTGAAGACTGTGAATCTGTGTTAACATACAGCTGACACTCAAACTGCCAGATCTTCTGTTTTATGGAGACGCTCACATTTACACCTACAGCTGATTTAGAGTAATCTTGTGACTGTAAATGTTAACTGATAACCTGGATAGTTCTGCTGTCAGCGTATGAACAAGCAGCATGAGAGGGCGATGAAAATCGTATTGCACAAGGATACGCTGTGTCACAAAGAGCTGCAGTAGCTCGGCACACTCTCGAGGAACAGCAGTATAAAAACGGCAGCAGTTTATTTTCTTTATGGATCAAACAAAAAACAGAATTTTCATGATCAAAACTATTGAAATGGAGTGAAAATGTGCAACAATAAAAGAACTTAAAATGTGTCAGCAAACAAACAGCTTTTCTGCCCACAGGCCTGAGCATGCTGTCACTCGTCCATCAGACCAGTCAGACCAGTCAGCTCTGCTGGCAAACGACACCTCCACACTCACACTGTCGCCTGGTTTCTCCGTCACACTCACGAGTTGTGAAAGGATGTTTACAGGCTAAAATTAAGCTGGTGTTTAAAATCAAACGGCACACTTCCTGCTCTCATTCTCAGCTGTACAAACTTGCTTATGTGTCTCCTCCCCTGAAGACTGTTAAACATTTCCCCTTTTCCTCTGCAGTCATGAGGCTCATGTGGACTTACTCTCTGTCCCAGCAGCCTCACTCTCTCGTCCTCTTTCTGCATGTAGTTGCTTCTGTGAGCTGATGCTGGTGTGTCTGTTGATTTAAGGATCACTGACTCACCTTGCTGTTTAACCTGTGTCGTCATTAAATCTGGGAACACGTTTGCTTTGCAGCAGGTCCTCGCTCATTAAGATGTTCACTTTTGTTCCTGCAGATGAGGATCAGACTAAATAACAGAAGCACCTGTCTGTGTGATATGGTGATAATGATGATGCTTTCACAGCTTGGCTCACTGCCCTCGAGTGGCCCAGAACAGTCACATGTCATAAACAAGTTTTACTACCAAAAAGATGCTCAAACATTTAAAAAAAAAGACAAGACTTAGTCCACCAGGTACTTCTCCTGCATTTTTTTTTTTTTTTTTTTTTAACGTCAGAATTTTTGAAATATTAAAAATGAGGAAAAAACTAAAGGTTTAAAAAAAAAAAAAAGTGTACAAAGAGTAGTATTTTCATCCAATATGTAGTGTGGTAGAAGTAATAATATATGAATGTTTAAAGTAAAACTACATTAGTTGTTCAGGAGTGTACACTCCCAACAATCTGTGAGCAACCTCTTGATGAGACAGTGAAGGCTGTCCCTCGGGACCTCCTCCCACATCTGGATCAGGGCATCAGTGACCTCGTGGACCGTTTGTGGCACCCAGAGGTTCTTGGTTGGTTTCAGATCTGGGGAATATGAGGCAGTGGAGGAACCCAGAGTGCACTGCATCAGCAGAAGGATAATGATGTCATCCCCGCATCTAAAAGCAGTCGGGATCTGTCTGATCTTCCAAGAATATGCAGGATAAGGATGTGGCTCCTCAGGCCTCCACTGATGCTGGATGATGCATAAAATTTGCCTCAATGCCTCCAGACTCTGTCTTCCACATGTGTCAGACCTGCCAGTCCTGCTGATCTCTGGTGAATGCCATTAAAGCTGGGCTATAAGCACAGGTCAAACTCACGGATGCTGGAATCTCCTGTGACGCTCTTGAATTCATGTCTTGATGCATTCTCAATCATCCAGGTAAGTAAATCTCAAAAGTTGATTCTGTTCATCTGGACGTTTTCAGTTAGGAGAAACGTTTCGTCACTCATCCAGGTCTCAGCCAGTGTTGGGTAAGTTACTTTAAATTAGTAACTTCGTTACATTACTAGTTACTTGGATGGACATGCCATCCTTGAGGCGCTGGTGTAGGTAACGTCTGACGGTCACTAACAAAACACAAAACTAGGGAGGAAGGAAGAGGAGAGCCATCTGTGAACACCGCCTGCTAACACATTCACTTTTGGGACGTGCTCTTGTTGTTGCCTCTCCAGTGCACCTCATGCTTCCCGACTGGTCAGACTGATATTCCTCAAGTTTAACTGACTGTGTCGTACTGTGATGGTCAGCTGCTCCCTGAAGTTTTCTGAGCAGTTTTTGTTTCCATTATGAACTGATATCTGTAACAATATGACAGAAATTAAAGTAACTGCTGCCTGTAGAACAAGGACCACCCTGCTGTGTGTCCTATAATAGGACTCTGTGTTGACTGAATATGAATTTATCACTGGTCCCTGTTTCATTTAGGATTGTGCTTTTTCATATTCGCGTTCAAGTTAAAAATGTAGTCATCATTTCATATATAGGTTATCAATTTGTTTTTGTTTTTTCAAGTAACATTTACACTAATAATGTGAGCCAGAGGCTGTGAAGAGGAAACGATGATGCGTCGAGTTTGACAGAACTTGTATAAGAATATCGACAGAAATGGAGACTGTGGGCAGCGTGGTGGTGCCGTGAGTGGCATTGCTGCTGCACCGTCTTTGTGTGATGGCTGTAAATTGCGTCTGTTTCTGCATGTGCAGACAGGAAGTGTGGTTATTAATCTGTAGTGATACCACAGTTACTGTCAGAGCTTGCTCTGTCGTCTTGTCTTTTTGGGGTGATTCATGGCTGCGCGCAGGTCAGACCTGCAGGATGGTTGATTCTCATTGGAATTTTTTTTTTTTTCTCACTATTATATCAATTTTCCAAACTCAAGGCATTATGAAGACATTCCACATGTTGGTTTCTGGTAGCTTATTCCACATCAGGGAGAGCTGTGCTTCGCATCAGTGACATATTGCGTCTTTTATTCCTTCACAGATCCAACCATGAGGTGGCGCTCTTCTGGTCTTTCCCTCTTCCTTTTGCTCTCCATCTTTGTCTTGAAGTCAGCAACTGAACTCAGGATCTGTGCCTACAACGTGCAGAAATTTGACTCTGCAAAAGCATCAAACGAGAGACTGATGCACTATCTCAAACTGGTAACACACACTTAATTATGTATTTTATATTATATTTTTTTCCTGCTGCCGTTATGAATGAATTCTTGGCAGAATTGGAACTGGTGCTGTATTTATGACTCGACCTATGACCTTTTTTTCTGTGTGCCCATGTGTCTGTCCAGGTCCTGACTCGTTGTGATATCAGCCTCTTGCAGCACGTGGTGGATCCAAACGGTCAAGCCATTGAAAAGTTGCTGTCTATGCTCAACAGGTAAACATTCACAATTTAAACTATCAGCATGAAAATCTTGTCAGCTGAGTTTATTTCAGCCCTTAAAGAGGACTTATTCTACTCATTGCTCATTGGTTGCTTATCATAAAGAGAACGTTTGACCATTAGGTAGATGGGACTTCTGTGGTCTCGGACAGAGACAGTGTGTGCTTGAAATAATCATATGATGACGTCATTATTCATTATTATTGATTATTTGTAGTTCTCCTCCTGGATGTCTCACCTGACCTGACAACTTTGTCCGTGTGACTTTGTTGCCAGCAATATAATAGTGCAGGGCTGCATAAGATTACCTTATCTCACATCACTTACATAATTTAAGGCATTTGATCTTTCTAGATCCACTCCCAGAACATTTTGATTACACTTCATATAGTTGACAGGAAAAAGTATAAGCAGGAAAAGCACTTTCCAAAATCTTCAGCATGAAGCGAGACTGTGTGAGAGCAAAGGGAAGCCTGACCCTTTCCAATACAGCAGCTGAGTGTGTGAGCTCTATGAAAACAGGTGTCAGCATGATTCAATTAATGTGGCTGTGGCTTACTCCTGTTTTATGTTTGTACTCTGTGTGTACTGACAAAGCTACAGTTCACTACCAGTCAGTGCACTGTTGGCACACCAGACCCCAAAATTGTTGCTTTCCATGAATGAAAAAAATGTGTTTTATGATAACGATGCAAAGAGATTGATTTATTGCTTAAGACTGCGTGGGCATGTTGCTGACATACAAGACCGTAAACTGCTCGATCTTTTATGCTAACACTGCTTAACCACAATACGTGCATAATGATGGTCATTATGTGTCTGCTGTCTGCCTTCAACAGGGGATCTGACAGGTACACTGGATTTAATGAGCATGTGAAGTATCATCTAATCATATTCATTAATCCTAATCACCTTAATTTACATCCTCTACTAACCAAAATGCCTGAAATGGTAACACTTTACTTTGGAAAGTCACTATTAGAGAAAATCGGGATGGAAATGTGTCGTACAGGTTTATCAGTCCAGTATTTGTTAAAGGGAAAAGCATGACACTGAATGATTCTGATTTAACTCTGAACAACTTGAAAGCCTCCTAGTCAGTAGCAGGGCCTTAAAAAGAGGTTCAAGGGCCACTAGTAACCCTTGAACCGCTTTATGAGCTGAGCTGTTTGTCATTTTCATGTTAGCTTATAGACAACACGACTGGGTTTGCATTAGAAGTTAGTGAGGGTAGTCTCTGCTCATGCACTTACCCTTGGAAAAACCTGAAAAGTATTCTAATGGTCATCAAACCTCATCTCTATTGACATTCCATTCTTTATGGGGAAAAGAATAGAAACTAGAATAGAAACACAGAAACTAATATAAATCTAAATGCCAACTCAAGTAATGTTCACTACAACCCTGATCATTATTATAATTATTAAATTTGACAATAATGTAGCACTTTTTACTCTGAGTGAGGACTCAAAACACTTGCCTAATTCACACACATTCATACAAGCACTTTTTTCTATGCTTTTCCCATGTAAGTGCTTTCTATCTAACATGAACACATTTATACAATGGTGAATTAGCATGGAGACCTGAGCAGCCAAGGATCAAACCTGTAGTAAATGCAGATGAGCACACATGTGAAAGCAAATAACGAAATGTAAATGTGTTTATGGCCTGCTGACTGTTTAAATTGCAGAAATATTTACCAAACTAAGTGGTTACTGTGAAAGGTACTTTTGACTTAACAAAATAAAGTGTTACCCATCAGTGCAGTGTGTCCAAGCTTCGGGCGGGCGCTGTACAAAGGAAAAAACATGCTGTGGGTTGAAGTTGAAGAACAAACATTTTCATGTTTGTTTGGTTTTTGTTTTTTTTTGTAAATTTTACTTTTATTTATCTAGATGTAAATATCTCAAACTACAAATTTCACCTGCTGAAATATGTCTCATATTTTTGACAGTGTGACTGAAATACTTTCTGTAGATGTATAAAGCTTAGTAGGCCGGGTGCTAAGCCCTGGGGAGCTCCACTTCTGGGACTATCGCGCTGGACTATTTTCATGTGCTTTTTCTAGTATTAAGACTTCATCTCAAGAAATCTTACTGTCATATTTAACCAAAATCCCATAATAAAAGTCTATACAATATTTTAATAAGACTACAGTAGATTAAAGTGCCAAGTTTCAGTATTAATTTTAGTAGCATTACAACAGAATAATTTGAAAAGCTTCTAATTAGAGCTGGGCGATATAAGATTTTTTCATATCATGATGTTTTTTTCATTTCTGGCAATAACGATATATATCACGATATAAGCCAAATAACTATATTTGTAAGATTTAAATGTGCCATTGCTCAAGAGTAAAATGTGAAATAATTAGCAGCTTGTTTTGATTTAAATATTTATTTCCCATAATAAGTTCAACAGGGCAGATGTACTTAAGGAACATGAGACTTCAGTTTCAGATAAATAAAGGCAAATATTGCAAACTACACAAAAGGCAGCCGCTAAAGAGTTTAAGTTTCAAAATAGAACAAACAAAACAGACTAAATTGTCAATTCCACTTAGAAACAAAATTTTAATTCTAAAAATAAATCCTAGTTTGTTTTACAGAAGAACAGACAAAATTGACTAACTTTTGTCAATATCAAATAAACTGAGAACTAAAAGGAAATTCTCCATCTCTCCTTGTTGTATAGCTTAGCTTTTCAAACAGTTTTAACAGTTACTTTAGTCTGACAAAAGCCGAATGACGAATTAGCGCTTTCAGTCAGAGATTGAGCATGCACCGCTTTATTGTATTTCCAGACTTGCTTTCGGCACAATTTACAGTGCGCTGGCTCTGTTTTTTTTTTGTCAGACTTGAAATAGCCGAAATACCTTCACACTCTACGGAACTTCTGTGGCCCTTCCGTTCGACAAGCTCTCCGGCATTGGAACCATCATCTGTTTTTTTGGTAACCTTCGCTCACGCTCTCGGTTGATTTTTCTCTCTAGTCGGCAAACTCATTTCCTCCATTACCCGGGCTGCACGGCTGCAAAAACAAATACACATGTGCGCCTTGGCGCTTGTGCTGTACGTAACAAGTCACGTGACGTGAC
Source organism: Oreochromis aureus (assembly GCF_013358895.1). Classification (NCBI taxonomy): domain Eukaryota; kingdom Metazoa; phylum Chordata; class Actinopteri; order Cichliformes; family Cichlidae; genus Oreochromis; species Oreochromis aureus. The sequence continues at coordinate 3,082,655 of NC_052961.1, forward strand.
GCTGCGGCTGTGATTGGTTCGGCTCTGCGCTACTTAATTTGGATTGGCTGTTCCTTTTTTTTTTTTTTTTTTTTTTTTTTTTTAAAAGAGGACAAGAGAGATGAGGTCTATCGCAATAGTTTAATTTTTCTATCGAGAAAAAGTTATTTCGCAATACATATCGTTATCGTTCTATCGCCCAGCTCTACTTCTAATGTAACTGGGCACGAAATAGTTGCTAAGCGACATGAGGAGTCACAATGTAATCATTCATGTAAATCATCATTCAGGTTTATTTTGTAAGCGTAAATAAAAAGACCTTTAAAAAAATGACTTCAAACAGGACATTTCAGTGACTAGGGCACTGGTTACCTAAAAAAATGCAATTTGTTTAAATTGTAGGAATGTTGGTATAAATTTGCTTGAACAATGTGAAGAGAGGTGCACGAGGGAGCTTTCATCGAGGCGTGAACTCCAGCAGGGCAGATCACTGGGATAAATCTGACTTCAGCTTCCTTGTTTCTCTGAAAGAACTGTGAGGACTGCTCTGTAATGCTCACCTGATGGCTTCATAAGCCCCAGCAGTCCTTGTGCTCCTCTGTTCACATTAATGTTTTGGCGGGCTCGTGTATTGCGTACTGTGTGACGTGCAGCTGCTTTCTCTGCTGTGTTTTTCACTTTCTTGTCTCCTTCTCTGCGTTGAGGTATGAAGAGTACGACTACAAGGCAGTGGCCAGTGAGAGTTTGGGAAACTCTCCTGACGACATGCAGAAGTATGTTTTCATCTACAGGTAAGACATGGCTGTGGTCCAGGACTGGAAAAAGACCTCTCTGTGTTGGCTTCATCCTGCTGCTCTGGTGTTTGTTGCTTGGAGGCTACAAGATTGTTTGCAGTACGTGAACACCAACTGTGATTCGGCGATCTCTTGCTGGTTTGAACTGTAAAGTGTAGACGAGCGTCTGTGCTTCACAGCTACTGTTAAAGTACATTAATCAAATGCAACATTTAAAATTGTTCAGCTTTGGATAAAACGTGACCTCGCGATCAGAGGCGGAGGCAGACATCTGAAACACCCGGGGCTTAGCCCTGAAGGGTAGTATGCATATGGGACGGGGGGGGTTAGAAATGACTGAAAGATTAATTGGCTCTGTTTTGAGTTTTGTTCAAAAAAGAATGACTTCATATAGGGAAAAATATATATCACATCTGCAGGACACCTTAAACTAGTTTTTTTTAAATTAAGCAGCAAGGCAGAACAAAGTCGGGCCTGTATCAAGACACGCGGACTGAACCTCAATTCAACCAGACCCAGAACTGATCCAGAATTAAAACAGGACTACAACAGTTCAAAATCAGGACTACTTAGGACTTAACCAAGACAGAACCAGAATCAGAACTAGATGATCGTAGCACTAAAAATCATCATAGACCTGCACTACACTTATTTTTTTTAATTCTACCAAAGTCCACTATTTAGAAAAGTCTATATAATTATTTAGCCTTGTTGTGCAAACAAGCCTGCATAACTTAATAAATACAGAATTTGAAAAATAACAAACCAAAAACGAAACACTAGGTACGAGATACATGAGTACCTATGATACGGTGATACTTTTGGTAAACAACCATTTGCCTAACATGTGTCTCACCTGCTCTTGTTCCCTCTCTGTTCCTCTCTCTCCCTCTCTGTGCTGACAATCATCAAATATACAGTGGAAACCAGATATTTACACTCTTCAGCTAAAAACACAAACACTTTTTTAATTGTAACATCAAATCAGACTAAATGTTTATTTTTTTTAGATTGATAAATATAAAAAAAACATATTTGTTAACGTTAAGAGTAAAGAGAGAAACTATCTGTATTTCTTAATTGCAAATGGCACCAAATTGTATCCAACATTGAGCCACATTTATGGAGCTCCACAATTCTTTTCCTGGTGTTTTGGTTGACAGGCATATAAGGCAAAACACAGGCTCTGTGTTTTGCCTTATATGCATCCACAGGTGTGCCACCAATTTACTCACATGGACTCTACGAACCTATCAGAAGCTTCTTCAGCTCAGAATGGAATCGTCTGGAGTTTTCTTATAATTAACAATAAACTTAATGTATATGTACTCCTAAATATGATGAAAGTGATTAAAATAAACAGCTCCCTCTTTTTATTCTGACATTTAACTAATTCAAAAGATATTTCAACATTTATTTATCTAAAACAAAACAAGTTTACTGTAAATTGATGTTTAACGGTAAAAAAAAAAAAAAAAAAGTTGTGTTTTCCATAAAGTGTATGTAAATATCTGGATAAAACTGAATAAACTGCTGTGTATTGAAATTGAAATGATCTGAGGATCATCCCAATATTAGGGGGGATTCACGCACAGTCTTAAATTCCCACAGTGTGCACTATGTGCTTCGGATATTGTGTGTAGTTTTTTGTTTTATACGGTTGTCAGCCAGGCATCTAACTATGAAAAAATCACACTCCAAAAGACCCCGGGCTTCTGAAAAAACAACCCGGGCTTAAGCCCAGTAAGCCACCCCCCCCCCACCCCCCGCTCCGCCACTGCTCGCCATCACTTTCACTCGGCCACTTAATCCTCATGAAGGAGGAGCTGAACAAAAATTAGACTACCCAGGGGTCACATGCTGCTCGTACCAGTGATTAAACAGCATTTAATCTTTTCTTCTCCAAACAGGATGCAGACGGTGAACGTGACGGGTCAATACCAGTACAGGAGCAAGCAGTCGTTTGTCAGAGAGCCTTTTGTGGTTGGCTTCCAAAGCAAGAATGCATGTTAGTGCATAAAAAAACATTTTTAATGCTTTTCCTCAAATTACCTTCAGATTTAAACTAAAACGGTGCCCTTCATTCTTCTCTTTTGTTTCTTTCCCTTCTTGTTTTTCCTTTTCTCTTTCCACCTGGCAGCAATCGACAAGTTTATCTTGGTCCCTCTCCACAGTGAGCCCAGCAAGGCCGTCCAGGAGATCAACAAGCTTTACGACGTCTTTGTGGAAGTCAGCAAGAAATGGAACAACACGGTGTGAAAACTCATCTAAAAACAGACTTATCAGAACAGATCTGACAGAACGTTTTGTAAACCGTGTTTGTAAAGGTCTGCTTTAAAATGGAAAATATCTTTATTCACATAGAGCCCTTCAAGGAATCCAAGGTCACTTTATACACAAAAGTCAAAAACCACTGACTTTTGAAACCGTAGCCTGACTCTGCACTCAGGGTTTTGAACCCTCGGTATCAGCATTTTGCCAGCCGCAATGTTTTTGGATAATTTTTTTGCAGGCAAACGTGTCCATATTTAGACAGAAGGAGATGTCAGGTTTATCAGCAAGCTTTAACTTGGAAACATAAAAATAAATAGAACCACTGACTTCATCAAGATGCAGATAATTATAGAGACTAAAAGCATTTATGCATTTCTTTTAAATGTAAACATTTTTACCCCTGGGCTGTAAATGTATTGTCGTCACCCCACCGGGCAGGACGAACACGCGAGTTTGTGAATGTGATAACTTGAAAACAAGGCGATGTAGGAGTTTCAGATTGAAACCACAGGTGCATCTGCTGGGAGGCTGAGGGGCAGCACTGGCCTTCACAGCAGGATTTAAAACTGACTCACTTTTCCCTTTGTTGTGTGTGTAGAATGTGATGTTCCTGGGAGATTTCCATGCCAGCTGTGCGTACGTGAAACGAAGTGACAGGAAAAACATAAGGCTGTTCATGAAGTCCGAGTTCTCCTGGCTGATCAGAAACCGAGAGGACACCACTGTTACTGACGCGACCAGCTGTGCATACGACAGGTGTGTGCTGACAAAACTGTGGATTAACATATAACAGCATGGTGAATGTATTAGAGGGTTACCTGCTGGATGTCAGCGAACAAAGTGTCAGCTACAGTTAATCTTATTGTTATTAATCTAACTTTAAAGGTTCATGTGTGGATGAGGAGTTTTATGTTCTTGCATTTAATTTTTGTGTGTGTGTGTGTGTGTGTGTGTGTGTGTGTGTGTGTGTGTGTGTGTGTGTGTGTGTGTGTGTGTGTGTGTGTGTGTGTGTGTGATTGTTGTGCATGGACAACCCTTCCTGAGGGCAATCAAGCCATTCTCTGCAAAAGTCTTTGATCTCGGTGCGGAGTTCAAAATGTCCAGGAGCCAGGTAACTGATCACATGACACCACATATATACTGGTCACATTTAATAGGTCTAATAAAACACAATCACACCCTTCCTGAAGCATTTAGAAGTGTCTGAGTTTGTTGCAGTCTTTATATAGTTATAGTTTCTGCCCCGCAGGACAAACGCTGCTGTCTGTCTTCAGTGTTGATTATGATCATCTGCTGATCGTGCTGACATTTTGCTGCTTGTAGTCTTCTTGACCTAATTTTTTTGGCATGGCATTATGTCTGAAAGCATGAAATTGATATTTAAGAACCCTCTGCAGCGCCCTCTAGTGTGCAGACATAGACAGTTAGTTTGTTTACACATTAAATGTCTGCAAATGAAAGTCTTATCATATCAAACATATAAAATTTGACTCTGAATCATTTGGATTTGTATTGATTTGGTAGATGTCTGAAAAGGAAGTTTGATAAATTAGAACATCTTAGTGGGTTCAATTTATCTACATGTTTATTTTATTTTAAAGTTATGAGTAATTTGTGTATTTTTAGGATGACGGCACATCAGTGAAAATAGTTTCTTGAGCTGTAATAAGAGTACGTGCGAAGCCTGAGCCCTCAAACAGATACATTACAGGAAAAAGGAGTCTGATTTTTTTTTTTTCCTGTTTTTAGCTGACAAGAGTGTGCTGTAACACATCTGCTTCAAGGTTTAATGTCTTGTGCATTCAGAGATTCTCCTCTGACATCAGCAAGGCTTTTTCCTGCAGAGAAGCATCGCTCATTCCAGATCATTCTCTGTAAACAGATGTTTGTGTGGGGAAAATTCCACTACCTCAGCTTTGAGTACTCGGAGCAGAAAAGCCTATTTAAGAACCGGTCCATTTACCATTCTGAAATATTCAGACCAGTCCGTCTGGCACCAACAACCACAGCAGGTTTCAACGTCACTTAAATGCCCTTCCTTACTCATCCTGATGCTTGGTTTGAGCTGCTGCCGTGTGGCTGATCAGATCTGTGTTAACAAGCAGCTCAACACTTTGCTAGGTATACCTAATAAAGTGGCCACTCATTATGTAGAAATTATTTGATCATAAATACTTATACATGAGATTAATTGATACATGTGGAATAACAAATGTGTATACTACTTTAATATTGTAAGCACTGATCTGTTGCTGGGTAGCTTTATCTATAATAATACAGCGTCTGAACAAACAGTATTTAAATCCAAAATATAGAAAGCTGCACAACATAGTTTTGGATTTCTTCCTCCTTTTTTAAAAAATGTAATTTTTAAGTGATCGGCTGGAGTGACTTTTATCCTCATTCCCAGTGTGCCAGGTCACCTTAAATATCTGTCACCTTTTCCTGTGTATCCTGTTAAAACAGCCTGATGTAAACACTGTTTGATGATGTCTGACTCTGACTTCCATTGCTTCTGTCTGCCAGGTGGTGCAGCTGAGCGACCATTACCCAGTGGAAGTGGTATTAAAGAGCTCCGCCCTCTTCCTTCAGGCCACGCCCCTGAGCCTAACAATTGCCTCTGTGATCGTCCGGTCCTTCCTCTCTGCCCTGTGATCGTCCTGGGCTCTGAATGCTTTATATACTCATTTGTCTTTTTATTCCAAAGCCAGTTCACCTTCTAGCTGTGCCAGGATCACTCAGGGCAGTCCGTCCTTTTAATACGGATTTATTTTATAGTCCGAGCTTTACTGCTCTTAGACCAAAGTGAAGTGACTGAGCAGTGAGGCAGCTCCAGGAACAGAAAAATGTGCAAAATTCAAATATGAGACTTTCAGGGTTTTTGGTGCTGATTTTAAAATATTTTAAATTAAGGTTTTTGCATCAAGACAAAAGTGCATCCAACAGTCTTGTTTGTCATCAGGTGAAAATGTAATCTGATTTTATTTTTTAGGAGTTCTTCATTTGTTTTCTTCTTCCTTCCATCTTTTTCTTGATATGTCCCCCTCGGGTCTGTACAGAAACTGATTTAAATATTTAGAATTTCTCTGAAAATGTTAAGATTTTCATTGTTTGAGAGTTTTATAAAATTCAGTAAAGTTTTTTTAATAGTAAAATAAAAAAAACATTCTTAAGATGTTGTTATTTTGGACGAGCTGCCTGCATTGATACAGGTTCACCTGAAAACACCACAGGGATGGATCGATTACTACATGAGTTAAAGGGTTTAAAAAAAAAACACACACACACACCTACTAAGAAACACACAAGGGTCATCAGATAATCAGAAATACATGCAGCACAGCCACAGAGATGGAAAATATCTACTTTTCAATAAATTATTTAAAAAGCAAAAGCAGATGATCCTGTTCCTCAGACATGGTGAATCCCCATCCTCCTGGAGGCAGTGCAGCTGGAATCTGTCAGAGCAAGCTGTTCCACCAACGAGGAAGACGAGCCACTTCCTCATTGTAAAGATCGTCCCTTGTGGTTAAGATGTGTCACACATGAACAAATCCTCTTGACTTGCTGCTTAGTTGTATAAATTCTTGTTCAGTGATTTAAAAATTCTTCACCTGTTTAGTGTAAGTATCCACAGAGTCGAGCTGACAATAACTGGCCTCAGTGTTTCCATCAGGAGAAGAATTGCAGTGTAGATCCTCCGCAGTTAATGCAGAGAGTTTGCATACATAGGGGAACAAAGATAAATGTTCATATCTGCTGTTGTCTGGTCATCGCTCTGTCGTTTTTCCTCCCGATGAAAGCAGACAGGTGTTGGACGTTCTCTCCTGTTTTTTACCCTGAAGCGACCATTGTTGTGAAATGGAATTAAAACTGAGCAGAACGTGTCTTATCCTGCATTTCTTCTTACTGCAGTAAGAAAACACTTGATCCACCACAAAGTTTTTAAGGATATATTTCAAATTGATTCACTGATCCTATCACCTTTGATTATTTGTATATCAGTGAAAGCACATTAGTATGTCAGTCTGAAATTCACTTAATCACAAAACTAATCTGTTGATTGAGATTATGGAGACATTTTATTTTTTATAAAACTCACTAATCTCATGAGCATCAATGAGATTAGTGAGTGTCATGGCATAATACCTTTCCACCACACTTCACCTTTTCCTGACTGCAGCCTGCATAGATCAGTGCTTTGGGCTGGGAGGATCGATCCAAACACTGATAGTATCAATATCAGCGTTGATATTGGTATTGGATCAATGCTGGACTTTGCTTCTCTGCTGTAAGTTCAATACTTTGCTCGTGATCATCAGAAAGGAAGCATGTATACACCGCTCCTCTCATGCTGACACACTTTGCTCCGCCCCTTCTCAACCATGGCCCACTGAGTCACGTGACTGTGGAACTACTAAACAGCACAGGAGGAATGAGGTGGCGGAGCAAAGTGTTCCTGCAGGAGAGGAGCGGTGTTTGCACAGACCTGTCTCCCCTCTGATACAGGAGCAACTTAGTGGACTTAAGTGATCGATCCCAGCGCTGTTAAGGTTACTGCTGATATTTGAATCGATCCACTGATCATTTCCTTGCGGCGACTCTTTGTGAATGAGGGAAGAATAAAAATAAGCATCTGGTGCTTGTGCGTGTCTTCATACTGCAAGCACAACACACTTCATGCATCACAAATTTTAATTTACAAGATATCATTATTACTGTAAAAAAAATTAATTATCCCATGGCTCGCGCTCTTTAAAAACTTTTTTGGGGCTTGTTGTTGTTTTTTTTTTGTTTGTTTTACAATTCAGTTGCATTAATATAGATAGCCTGCTATTTGTGTGCAATGCATTCATTTACGTTTTTTTTGCTGTTTATATTTAGTGGCTTCTCAGAATACGCATATATTATCTATGTATACATATATAATATGTCAGTCTGATAGTTTTGAAAGCAGAAACAAAGAGATGGTGACTACCTGCTTTTTTGCTGCTGTGGTACCTCCTCTTTTGCCGTGCTCGGCTTGTCAGTGTCCCCGGAAACCGCAGCGGGGTGAGCCCTCCTCTTCCTGTCTGCTCTGCGCTCACTGCTTTAGGAAACGTGGCCTTATCAGGACTCCAGCAGCACAGCGGTAGATGAATGACAGACTCCCCGCTTCAGCTTCCACTTCTATCCGCCTGTCAGTTAACGCCACAGCCTCAACAGACCCCGAAGCCTCTCTCTGTGTGAAGAACAATGTCTGAGGCTGAACAAGTCCCGGCCTCTGCTCCGGAGGCCGCCGCATCGGCCGTCCTGGACGCCCTGAACGCCACGGACTCCAACGGGACCGAGGCGCTCAACGCCACGGCCAAATTCGTGGCCACCCCGGAGGGCACGGCTCTGGCGTACGGCAGCCTGGTCTTCATGGCGCTCCTGCCCATCTTCTTCGGAGCCCTGCGGTCCGTCACTTGCTCAAAATCCAAGGTAACTGTCAGTGGACCCCGGCGTTTAGGTTAGCCTTCAGCGGCTAGCTGCTCCAGCTAACGGCTGGCTAACTAGCGGCTCACCAGGACGCTAAAAATAATATTTTTCCAAAGCAAATACAAAAGAGGGGGTCGAGTTAATTGAAGAATGACGTGCTGAATTTATCGATAAAGTTGGGAAATACGCGTCCAGACTCCGAGTGAAGGTTTAAAGATCCAGCTGTTTGATTTTACCGGTTATTTCCAGATGCTAATTAGGCTTTTAAAGTAGTTATCTGCACTTGTTGCACTCATAACGCTGCGTGGTGGGTGTCGGGTCCTCTGGTGTGTGTTTGTTTAAACTCTTTTTTTTTTTTTTTCAAACTTGTGTGTACTTGTGCTTGTTTGGCTTGTGATGGAAAGGATGTGTGCCCAGATGTTTATTTACATTTCTCCTAACGGACTTTTACCTGGCTGAGTAACAGGGACCGCAACATCCGGGAGGGGAGTAGTAACTTAAAGTTGTAGTAAAAGTTGTACAGTGAGCCGAAAACAGACTGTGCTGAACGGAGTCGTGACATGAATACGAGGTTAAACCGACTGTCAGAAAACGCCAAGCTAGCCTCGTGGTCGTGAACGCATCACCAGGTGATGGAGAGAGAGACGTGTACTGTTTCTGTTTGTTCTCGTTTTGGGGTTTTTGCAGACATGCGCAGTTAGTTTAAAGTAGAAAAAACCTCCCACATCCTCTGAACAGCAGCGTGGAGGTGATGGAGGTTTTTATGAGTGACTCTGAGGACGCAACACAGCTGGCAGAAAATCACATTAATCTACATAAACGGAAGCTGCTAATAACAGCTGTGAAATGAAAGCGGCTGCTGTTTCAGGTATCACCAGCAGAGAGAGAGAGCTCTATCGGTGCTCTGCCTTTATGGGTGCACTGTCATGTCAAAACTACAAGTCCTGTGGCAGCGGGTTTAGGATCAGGTGAAACAGGGAAAATTCCCCATGATTCCCCCGATGCACAAAGTTTGGATTTAGGAGGGAAAAGTTGGGGCATGAAACAGTAATGTCTGGACTGAATTCTCAGAGTGGGTGATATCTGTGTGGCTGACCCAGAACCTGATCTGTAACCATGAGAAGATTCGAGAGATCAGACAAATTCAGAAACTTTGTGACTAGATTAAACTTTGACTGCATGTAGGAGCTGTCGTTCATTTCAGTGTCCTCTGGGACACACCTGTTTATGAATTTCCAGAAAAACGTTTTAATGACACTCTTGTGGGGATTCTTTAAAGGTCTAGGAGTACTTGGATGCTGAACAACAGAAGGCAGAGTGCATCAGTGCTTTCCAGTGGCACACCCGGCCAATGTTTTTGGCTACTTTAGGTATTTAATTTTCAGATGTACACATGACAATGAGACAGAAGAGACGAACTTTAGATGTTGAGTTTTCGAGCATAGAGAAATATTTAGTTCCCCTCAAGATGTTTTAATCAGCTAAAGACAAAACAGAAACTAGATGGATTCTTGTCACATTATGATTACAACACAAGACTAAAACCACTTTTGATGAGTTTAGATTTGACATGTGCTGCTGACTTATTGTAATGCCAGAAAGCTTCACCTGTATCTCAGAAATTACTTCAGACTGAACGCTCTGCGCTGCTCTCTCTCATGTTTGTCATTTTCTGTCACTCACGTTTCTTTGGGTTTTTAAGTTTGTCTTCACTGATGTGTAGACTCTGTTTTATTTCACTGAGTCGCAGCAGATCCTGTCACTCGCATGTTGGGCATCCACAAACCGAGGCAGACGTGTCACACAGGATGAATTGCGAAATTAATTGAAATGAGACGTAAACGGCAGTAATTAGGGTGAAATCATAACCACAGATGTTCCTTTTGTCTCTTTAATATCAGCGGCTGCTTAACACATTTGCAAAAACAGGAAGGGATTGTTATCTCGCGAGGGAGGAGAGAATCAGCTCTGTGGCCTGAGGCAAGTGTTTTACAAAACAGGACTGTACTTGGTGGAAATGAGATGGTTTGAGATCACAAAATGAAAATGATTTTATGGAAGGACGCAGCTGATTTACAAGGCAAGTATAAGAGTGTCAAATATATGTTTATAAGTTTGTAATGATAAATGTATTTTACTAAGTTGAAAGGATTAATTTGAAAATCTTTCTCATGACGTTTTACTTTACATGAAATTACAAAACTGAATGTTTAAATTTTATGTTCAGTTTGGAAATTTAAAGAACAAAATAAGCATTAAAACGTCAGCTGGTTAGTCGCTGTTGAAAATGGCAGGCAGTCTTTCCAGGGACTATTTTTAGTTGTGGATTAATTTTCGAGTGGGTCATTTGTGACCTCAACTGTACATTTATACGTACTGCTGTGAGATTTTGTCGTACTGTGAAATTGTCAGTCTGCGAACTCTCCAGCTGCTCGGTTTTGTCCCACTGTTGTGGCGAGGAAGATGGAAAATTGTTTGAAATATTGTTTTGGTTTGTTTGTTTTTTAACATTAAAGGCTTTGTTTTGATTGTAATTTGTAATTATTAATCAACTCATTGGGACAATTTTCAGTAATTCTGAGAATTTTAATATTTTATGGTTGTTCACAAAATAGTTTAAATCTACAAACTGGGTCTTTGTTCACATTTAGTTGGAAATGGAAAAAACAAAGTATGAAAATCAGCCTGACTGTGTTGACTTCATTCAAATTTGTTTTTTATTAAACTTACTGTATTTGGTATTAAATGATACTAGAAAACTGAAGTACAAAAGTAATTCAAATATTTCACCATGTTATGGGATGGAGCCTTTAAAACTATTGCAAAACACATGAAAGGGATTTGTGACGTTGCAGAGCTCTGTGTGCGCACTTACAAATGGAGGCTTTCTTGATAATCTCTGAACTCTTTGCAGAAGTTTGAGTAAAAACCTCCACACACCGCTCTGCTCACTGTATGAAGTAACTTTGCTTATTTTAATACATCTGTGACTTGTATGGCTCTTGTTGTGGCTCCTCTCAGAGTGTTTCCTTCTCCTCAGCATTGCACGCTCCGCCCTGTGACATTAGAATAGCAACAGTGGAGATGAGAAATACCTGGGGCCTGACTGTAAACCCTCTGGGTGACGACTCGGCGAAGAGCTACAGGACCGAGTCGTACCTCTGTAGCAAAGATGTGTTTTTTGTTTCAAACAGCAAAACAGGGTTTTGTGCTGGCGTTGGTAAATCTGACTGAAAGTCTGTGTCTGAGCCTCAGGTGATGTTCAGTTTAAAATCGGCATGCATGGCATCCTTCCTCTCTCTTCCTCCGCTCTTCCTCTTTCTCGCTGTTTCTCCTCTTCAGCCATCCTATAATATAAATATGAGTTCAGATACATCGAAGCTTTTATTCATTGAAGCTGTTGCCCTGTCTAATTCCAGCAATGATGATCTGTTTCCTGCACTGGACACCTGTTTGCTTGTTTTAATTTTGGGCCCTGCTTCCAGCCCTGCTCCTGATTGCCGATCTGATCCCTCTCTCTCCCTGTCTGTCTGTGTGCACATCTGTCTGTCCACCCATTCTGTTTGTCTGTCTATCTGTAGGAGCTCGGAGAAAATGATTACGATTCTGGGTTCAGAGTGAGTATGACAGTCGCTGTGTGCACAAATACACCCAGACACTGTTGGTTTCCCGCCATGACACAGCAGGGACTGCATGAACACGGGGAGGTGTTTAGTGGAGCCGAAACGACAAACTGTTCATGTTATTATATCAGCTCATCAGCTAACGCTTGTTTCAGTGTGTGTGCTGTCCGAAAAAACCGAACATGTGACGTAGAAGGCATCTTTTAATTCAGCGCTGAAATAAAAGCAATACCTGCAAATAGCTACAGTTAAATGGAGAAGAAGAGGGTCAAGAACCAATCAGATTCAGATTTTTTTTTCTGTTTGTTTGCACTTGTTTAAGGTAATTGATAAGTTAAAAAAAAGAGTTCAGGGCATCTGCTGTGGCACGTGGCTGATAATCCCAGTTTATTCCTGCCTCATATATTCAACTTTACTGTGTCTTAATGAGTAATGCGAGCTGCTCACACGCTCTGTAGGAGTTTGACAAAATGAGGAGACGCACAAAACGCAGTGCCAAAAGTATAAACACGTTTTTTTACATGAAACAGGTTAAAAGATTCTGCTACTGGGATTTCCCAGGAAATCGTCTAAGTAGAGCTGGGCGATATAAGATTTTTTCATATCACGATATGTTTTTTTTCATTTCAGGTGATAACGATATATATCACGATATAAGCCAAATAACTATATTTGTAAGATTTAAATGTGCCGTTGCTCACAAGTAAAATGTGAAATCTAAGAGAATAAAAAATGAGTGGGCTCAGTGGACCCCAAACACTGGTACATAAAACATACTATTTATACTCTGTGTAAACAGTACTGAGGTTTATTTTTAGAATATTAACTGTGCAAAAAACTCCCTGATGATGCGTCATGTTGGGTTCCTGCGACTAACTCCGTCCTGATGTAGACCATAGTAGCATCTAACTCGCACTAACATGGTGTCACTTCAGCCTCTGGACTGCTTCAGCCTGTTTGCTAACAGCTGTGTGTTTGTGGTACATGTAGCTCAGTCACCTGCAGATTTACTGGTTTCTATAGAAGCTGATGCTGCTTTAAAAACATTTTTAGTTTCAGGAAACGCAGAATGTTAGCATTTAGAAAATGTTAGTAATATTAATACTACATTTACTGCAGACTTTAGCTTTGGATTATAAAGCACTGGTTTGTGTAGGATTCCTCTCCTTATCCCTCTACATCCTCCTCTGTCCCAGTTTCTGTCTCGGGGGAGTAGATGGAGGAGAATATAGATGGAGGTGACTCTCAGGCTTCTCTCTCAGGGCTTCTGTCAGTCTTCAGTAGGCACTTCTTTTCTGTCAGTTTTGGTAGCAGCAGCAGGTCCGATCCGAGTGTGGAAGGACGGTCTGATCGGGAGGACAGGCCTCGGTAGAGATGTGGAGGTGCCCTCAGGCATGTCTGTGGAAACACTAAACAAATTTCTGCCATTGTGTAATTATTGCAGCGCTCAAACCCACGCTGGTGTGATGGCTGTATCCTCCACAGCCTTTTATACCACCAGAAACTCCCAGCTTTGAGAAGCTTTGGTTGCTAAACGGTGAATATCCACACAAGCAACGCCTCGATAAGAATCAGATTTTATTACAGAAGCATAGTGTTCAGTGTTCGTCTGTGGGTCTAACTCAGGCTGTCACTGAAGGTTAAACTCATCAGGTTGTGGCATGAAGTGAAAAACACACTGATATGTAATATTTACCTGATTTGTGCCCGTGTGCCTGCCATCAGTCCGGGTGAGCACTTGTTGGACAGTTTTCTCCTTTCTTTCTTCAGCGATGCTCCACAGAGGAGGAAGCACCGCAGCACATTATTCTAGTATTTAGAGATTGCATCAGCTCTGATTACAGCTGCAGTTACTTCAGGCTCTCCAAGCAAAACTGAGTATTTGACCCCCAGCATGACAGCTGTGCAGGCAGGTTTGTGGTGCCTGTGTTGCCTCATTTCACGAGCAGCAGACGGCGCCTCAGATTAGTTTGTGGTTGCAGAGTGAAGCAACTGCTTATTGCAGTGTTGGCACACAGCCTCACAGGTGCTTCAGGGTTGATCCTGGTATTTAGGTTAGTTTAGGCGTTAAATGTTGACAGCAACAGTTACATTACAACACATAATCTGTGGTCCATATAATCCTAATTTAAAATTGATGATCTTAATTTAAAACTTCACTGGTTTCTGTCTGGAGACTAGTTCAGTTTCTTTCAGGTTAAATTTGTGGTGGGAAGGTTTAGCTTGGTGTGGTCTCATCTGGCGTTTGGATTGGTGTGCACATCCCTGTCTTCTTTTGAACCTTCGCCTTACCTGCTCATTTCTGTCTCCGCTCCGCTTCTCCCAGAATGCAGCCGACATGCCCGAGACCATCACCAGTCGGGACGCAGCGAGGTTTCCCATCATCGCCAGCTGCACTCTATTTGGGCTCTACCTCTTCTTCAAGGTAAGTCGGTGTCTCTTACCTCGGGTAGAGCTGCAACGGTGCATTTCATCAGAGGAGGCTTGTTTCTGATGCTGGACGTGTGCTACGCAGGTATTCTCTCAAGAGTACATCAACCTGCTGCTGTCGGTCTACTTCTTCGTCCTGGGCGTCCTGGCTCTGTCTCACACTATGAGGTACGTCAGAGAACGTGAATGTGTGTGTGAGTAAATTGCTTTGGTTTAACTGATGTTGGAGGTGACTCTACTCTGTTCTTGGCTCTGTCTCTCAGTCCTCTGATGTCCAGAATCTTCCCAGCTTCTTTCCCAAACAAACAGTACCAGCTGCTCTTCACTCAGGGCTCTGGAGAGTCCAAAGAAGGTGAGACCTGCTGCCCGTCCCACCAACAACGAGAACAAACACTCTAAAGATCATTCCTCAAAGGAGCAAATGTGGGCTCAACCAGGCAATTTTTTTAGTTTCAGACAAAAAGGAAAACATCTGCACAGGTTATTGTTCTGATTTAATGGAAAAGATACCAGAGGAAGTGAATTGTTTTCTGTGTATCATTGTGAAGGGATTTTAGTCCACTCTTCTTTAAAATGTTGCTTCAGGTTGAGGTTTGTGGGAATGAATGCGCAGCTCTGAAGTCGTGCCGCAGCGTTTCATTCAGGTTCAGGTCTGGACTGTGACTGGGTCACTGCTGCACGGTGATTCTTTTCTTATTCTGTTGGAGGTTTGCTGCTGTGCTTGCATCCTCCTCGGGACCAAATGTTAGCTCAAGCATTATCTGTGAGACAGACGGCCTCACGTTTGACCCCAGAATACTTTGGTATAAAGAGGACTTCACAGTCGACTCGATGCCCAAAGCGCTGCTGTGCTGACACTTGTTTGTGCTGCTGTGGATTATTTCATCGTTCCTTCAGATGAAGTTTCGCTAACCTAAGCTCTGCTGCCATGTTCTTTTTAGAGAGCAGAGGCTTTCTGCTCCAACCCTAACTGTGCTGTCATGAACTTTAGCCTCTAAGATGCTAACTGGGGCCTGTAGAGTCTGACACGGAGCTCTTGGGATGTTTTTAGTTTCTCTGGATGGTTGGAGCTTTGGGAGGAGTTTGTTGGGACGTCTCCTCCTATAAAGACTGACGGCTGAAAGTTTTCAAATGAATAATTGTTACCCTCGGCTGTAAAAGGCCAATGGGGTATTTTTACAGGTGGATGGGCTGAGGTGGCAAACCGAGTTTGTGAATGCGATAACTCGAGAACGAGGCAACATAGTATTATCAGATCCATACCATAGGTGCATCTACTAATCGAATGAGTTACACTCTCAGTGATCTCAAGGTCAGGTCTGAAAATCTTGTGAACACAATAAAATCTGAAAGCTGTCATGTAGTTTTCAAAATGATACCATAGATGAATCTAGGACGGGGGTGTTGAACTCCAGGCCTGGAGAGCCGGTGTCCTGCAAGTTTTAGAGATCACTGCGCGTCAACACACCTGAATCACATGATTAGTTCGTTACCAGGCCTCTGGAGAACTCCAAGACATGTTGAGGAGGTCGTTTAGCCATTTAAATCAGCTGTGTTGGATCAGGGACACATCTGCAGGACACCGGCCCTCGAAGCCTGGAGTTCCCCACCCCTGATCTAGGAGGAGGCTGACAGACGGCACTAGCGGCCGTCAGTATTTTTTAATTTTAGAATAATGGACTTTAAGTTATTTTGAAATGGCCTGATATTCATTCCCGGATTGATAGGCAGCAATAATTGCTTGTGTAAGAGCACTGGTCATGTTCTTCCTCCAATAAACTGCCAGAACTCTTTATAGACATGCTCACAGTTGCTGATGATCACTTAATGAAGTGCATTTAAATATCAGCGCCTGGCTGCCACTCACCCTCTGAGGTCCCTTTGAAGCAGTAAAGAACGAGCCCTGGGCCACATGTTCTGTTTATTATGTCTGGACGTATAAAACCTTAGAACAGTGAATGTTGTTTGTCTTTGTAAAGACTATAATGTTGCTGCTCATCTGCAGAACCAACTGTAAAGAAAGTACGAGTTAAGTTTTGGAGTAAATCTTCTCGTTGAAACGTTTTACTGATGAAGCGACAAACGGTTTCTGTGAAGACTCAGTTAAAGTTTATTAGGTTGAATCTGTCAGAGCTGTAAGCATCTCTGTATAAATGTCATTAATTGAACGGCCTTTTGAACCTGATTGAGGTCTCCTGACGTCTTTCACATTCATATCTGACCTCCATCTCTCCATGTCTCTACAGAAATAGTCAATTATGAGTTTGACACTAAGAACCTGGTGTGTCTGCTCATCAGCAGCGTGGTGGGAGTCTGGTACCTGCTCAAAAAGGTAAAAGTGACACGTGCAGCTCTGCTTTAATTAAACTGCACACAGAGCTGAGCATAGCTGTGAGCTCCGACAGGACTGAGCTTAGGCCTGTGGGGTAATGAGTTATTTATGAAGCCCTAAATTACAGTGCTGATGTTTCTGTAATGGTTAATCCACAAATATGTTCAAGTTTATAATGAAAGTGATATTTAATGTTCATTATGTTAAAAGCTTACTGTTTTTGTTGTTCTTGAATTTTTCAGTTGACTCTTTTACATAAAAGCAGTAAAAACAGTGAAGCATGTTATTGTTTTTTCATCAAGATGCCAAATTACAGTTATTTACTGATGAAATAGTTTTTAGTGCTTATGTTTGATTCATTTTGTGATTTCTCTGAGACGTCTGGTGTGAAGCGAAGAAAATCGACAGATTTTAAAATGTGTTTTCCTGTTTTTACAACAGATGTCATAAAATGTAAGCTGTAATTCTTTTCATTAGAAATAATGTTCCACGCTGTGACGCTCACATAGAGCTGAAGCACTTCAGTCTGGTGAAATCTGTAATGTGATCGAAGCCTGCTGATCGGCTTCATATGGAAGCCCGTTTCCGCCGCTAAAGAAAAAAAAGAGGATCCATAACTCGAAATTTCGAGTTACTTTTCTCAAAATTTTGAGTTAATAACTCGAAATTTCGAGTTAGCGCTGCCAATCAGTAATCTACATGAATGACATCATTTCCTTGTTACCCGGAAGCTGAAGCCCTCAGGTACAAATGCTACAGCTAAGCTACTGGTCTTACGTCCAGTCATGAATGCACAGACTGCTGAGTATTTTCAGCTTGGCTTTAAAAATGATGAAATCCTTGTGTTATTAGCTGAATCACATGACGTTACTATCAGCAAACGTACTCGCGAAAGCGCTAATTTGTTGCAATCCGGTTTTGAGTGCGTGTTACTTTGCGCCATATGCTTCCGAGTAACAAGAAAGTGACCTCGTTCAGGTAGATTACTGATTGGCAGAGCTAACTCGAAATTTCGAGTTAATAAGTCGAAATTTCAAGAAAATAACTCATTTATATTCACTTATATTTTGGCTTCTAATTATTATTTAAACAATAATCAGGATAAAACCTGTCTGGCAAAAATGAATCCAAACTCGTTGTTTATTTAGCTCAGACTAAAGAACCTCTGGTTAACATCTGTATAAAGGATTCAAAAGCAAAATGATTATTTATGTAAATGTGTTCGTCTCAGCCGATCAGATCATGTGTGATTTTGTGCTCACGTGTGTGTGTGTGTATTGTGACATCACAGCACTGGATAGCCAATAACCTGTTTGGGTTGGCGTTTGCCCTGAACGGAGTGGAGCTGCTCCACCTGAACAACGTCAGCACCGGCTGTATCCTGCTGGGGGGGCTGTTCATCTACGACGTCTTCTGGGTGAGTTCACGTGTCCAGCTCAGGTAGTCGTACGGAAACTTTCCAGAAGGTTCGAGCTCAGCTTTGTCATGTCCAGATGTTCAGTTTCAGCAGTTTGACACAATCCAGATGTTCCAACAATGATCCAGCATGAACACAGCTGTACATCATCCTTATTCTGTGTGTCTCCAGGTGTTTGGGACCAATGTCATGGTGACTGTTGCCAAGTCATTTGAAGCACCAATCAAATGTAAGTGTGCTGTGTATGACCGTGTGAGTCAGTTTTAGCTCCTGCTCTTCATCGACTTCACCCAGCTGATCTCCTGTCCTGCTATGATCTCCCCCACCCGTCTTTGCTCCACTCCAGTGGTGTTTCCACAGGACTTGTTGGAGAAAGGTCTGGAGGCCAGTAACTTTGCCATGCTGGGACTGGGAGACATTGTCATCCCGGGTATCTTCATCGCTCTGCTGCTGCGCTTCGATGTCAGGTAACACTCGGTCCTCTCTCCTCTCAGCTGCCTTGTTTCCTTTGTTTTCTCTCATTTGTGAGATTTAAATAAGATGAATGTTCTGTATTCACTTTCATGTAAAACTGTCTTCTGTCTGCAGCTTGAATAAAAACAGCAGGACGTATTTCTACTCCAGCTTCCTGGCCTACATCTTCGGACTGGGCCTCACCATCTTCGTCATGCACACCTTCAAACATGCACAGGTACGAGGCTGAAAGCACAGTCATTCTTCTCAACTTTGTTTTTGTAATTAAACTGCAGTAGTTGGCCAGTCTCTTCTTAAAACAGCCTTTTTGCAGCCAATCACATCGGCTCATTTTGAGGACTCCTCATAAACTTGTTAAAAGCTCGCGGTTTCAGGCGTTTGAGTTGATGTTGGACGAATCACGTTAGCAAACGCTGCATCGTTTGATAGTTTTGTCTAAATCATGATCGGGATTCAAATTCGATTGATTGTGTATCCCAGAGTTTTTCCTGCATTCAGGAATGTTTGCTGTTGTTCCTTTCAGTCTAATTTAAGTAGAATACAGACTTTAATCTACTGAATGTCCAGAACTGCTCTTGAGCCAGGCTGAATGTTGTCGGGTAGATTTCCAGACAATCTGAGAGAGGCTCCGATTTAAGGGTTGGGACCTTTGTGTTCCTCCATTATTCCTTTTATCATCAGCACAGTAAAGCTCCTAATTTCCAGTTTAAACCACCTCTGGGACCCTGAAGCTCCCCCATGTGAAGCGGATGAAAACCCCATATCCTGTCATACCGACCAGAGTTACAGTCAGCTAATCTGCTCTCTTTTTTCTCTTATTTAAACAGCTGATAATTAGTTGCCAAGAACATGAGGTTGATGAAATGGCTGCATTGCTGCAGTGACTCTCTCAGTGATTTCACTTGTCAGGAAGTTTAACTTCAGCGTCCTTCCTTTGCTTTAATGTGGAGTCTGTTTCCTGGAGGTGGACTAAACGTTGGCTTTATTAACAAACTGGGACAAATATGAAGTCTAATTTGTGAGCAGCTTATTAAGTCTTCCTGAAAAGTCTGAAGTTAGAATTTTCTGGAAAATCTGCTGTAGGTATTAAATTTACCTGAATTTAAATTTGCACAGGGTGTGTTTAAGAAACCGCAGCCAATAAAATTTTAAGGATTTACTCGTCGCTCACGGCTGTTTGTTGTTGTGCAGTTTATTTATTTATTTACGGACCAACATCCAAACAAGGAGAAGAAACCAGTAAATGCTGTGCTGCTGGGGTTGTTGCACTGATCAGGCCTGAAATGGATGATGTTTCCTGTCTCAGTTTTAATGATTGAGGACATTAAAAAGCTGTTAAATGCTGGTTTGATTGTTTAAACTCTGGCGTCTGTGTCCAGCCCGCCCTGCTGTACCTGGTGCCCGCCTGCGTCGGCTTCCCCGTCATCATAGCGCTGTTCAAAGGAGAGCTCACGGAGATGTTCAGGTGAGTAACCACGGCGACCACACGTCCTCCTGTGATCATTCACACAATGAGGCAGCAGGGCCGAGCTTGTTTTAGCAGGAAAACATGTTTCTGAACATGCGTTTGCATTTCTTTTCCTGTGAGCACTAAAATTAACGAACTGAGAGATTTATTTGTGATTACTGAAATTAGACTCATGAGGATTCTGTGTTTAGTGGATTAAAGGTTCAGAATCTCATGTCTGGTGGACTGAAACCTTATTGGTTGCTTATTCCAGAATGAAGCTCTGTGATTGGACAGATTTCTTTGTTTCTTTTTTTTTCTTTTTTATTCAGACAAACAAATACTGCCCCGAAGAGTCTAACCGCTGCTGTCGGGTATAATTTAAATTTAAAAATGTGATCTATTGAAAAATGACACTGAAACATTTCTGTTATTAAATGCATGAAAATGCACGTCTGTTAAACCACGTTTTTTGTTTCATTTAAGAATAAATAAGATTTGGACCTTGACTACAGCACAGACACTGTACACATGTTCATCCAGTGCAGGAGGAGAGACTGAAACCTCGGGGCCTGATTTAATGACAGTGTTTTACAAACGGGAGCAGCTGCTCAGTTTTTAAAGGATCTCTCTCTCTGGAGTTCGGTCTGCGCTGCAGGAACCATCGAGGTTCTCTGAGCAGCAGTTTCCATGTTAAATGCAGAGTCTGTGACGGCTCCTTTGTATGTTCAGGTGCTTCTGTCATCAGACCGAAGCTCTCGTCCTGCTCATCGACCTCATCATTTCACTCCCTGCACCCACGTCTGTTTTGTACTTTCTCTTATATTTTTCTCCCCACCTCTCGTTCTTCGCTCCCATCTTCTGTTTTCATCCCACCTTTCCGGTCGGTCTTCATCCTCCGTCCTCCTCGCTTGTCACAGCAGTAGAGCTCTATAGTAACTTTAGAGTTTAAGATGATTTACCACATTCTGTCTTTGCCTCCTTTCTTTCTCACTGCTTTTATCATCTCCTTTTTCTTTCTCTTTATTTTTTTTTTATCTCCTCTGTGTCTCCATTTTCTTCCTCTGCTCCCCGTGTCCTCCCCGTGGTTAGCTATGAGTCATCAGAGGAAGTTCTTCCCGCCTCTCCCAGACTCACTTCCTTTCCAACCGTCAGCGGCTCTCCCGCAAGCCTGGCTAGCTCCATGGATGCCGTCTCTGTGGCAACAGGCTCTTCCCCGCGCCACCGCAGATTACAACCCACCTCGATGTAGAAGCCCCTCCCCTCTATCTTTACTGTCCCCCTTCTCTGTCTCACCTGGGCAGGTAAAAAGCCCATTAATGAGCCCATTAATCTGCTTACATGAAACCATCGCTGCATGAGATTCACCTTTATAGCATTAATAAAGTCATGAAGGAGGAGAAATTCACCTGCTCCAAAAGTGACCCAAGGTGGGGTGTTGTTGGCTTGATTAGCACTGATAAAGCTGCACAGACACAGGTAGCTGCTAATTAACCGAGCAATAAAATATGATGATACTGTTTGTTCCACCGATCTTCACAAACACTGCAAAGCAGCTACACCCGTAACTTTAGGCCTCGATAAAATCCAAATGGGTGATTTATTAAAAAAGCGATCGCTCACCTTTCAGTTGTTTTAAGGTGGAAATTGGCTAGAATCCAAACAATCGGCCGTAAACGTGTTTGTGCCTGTGGAGACTGACTCGCTCTTGGAGCCAGCCTCCAGTGGCCATTAGAGGAACTGCAGCATTGGACTCATATTCGGTGAAACACACTAACATCGTCCTTTTTTTCTTCTTCAGGTATGAGGAGTCATCTGAGGAGACTAAAGAGGAAGCGACAGAATCAGAGAAGAAGGACCAATAATATCCATGTCGCCCCCACCCCCTGCCCTCCCTCCTCCTTCAAATACTTTTCATCATCAGCCTGCTGCCACCACATTTCACTGAAGCCCCGCCCCCTCCAGTCTCTCCAGCTTGCTGTTTGTCAGCCCGGGGAAACGGGGCTCATGTTGCCAACGCGTTTGTCTCTGATAACCACGGGAGCGGCCGCCGACTGTTACCCGTGGTTACGACTGCCGTCGCGCTGCCAACGATGATGTTTGTAATTATTAAAAGTCGTTTCGGACCCGGTGCCTACCACGAATCCTCTCACACAGGACCACAAAGTGGCGTGTCGGGGATCACCTGTCCAATCGGATCTCATCATGTGTTTGCAGCTCGCCGCTCAGATAGGCAGGGAAACGGGGAGCGCTTGTTTTAGTCTTTAAACGGCCTCGAACGTGGACGAGTCGGACGGAAAAACGAGCGCTGCTGCCATTTTCTTTCTTGTTTGTTACTTTTTTTCTGAAACCCTCAAACAAAGAACCGCTGATGATTGTGAGGATCATCCCCAGAGTCTGATCTTGTACAAAAGTCTGGAGTCGTGGGAACTCTCCAGATGTGGTTCTTTGTTTCCGGGTGTCTCCGCTCACCAGGCGCTGCTCACACTGCCTTCTGCTCTGTCTCATCAGCATCTTCTACTGGTTTTATCTGTATTTGTTTCTTATAATAGGCCAGAATTTTAAGGGGGAAACCCCAGCTAACAGTTTCAGTTTTTTATGTATACAGTTATGTTGTCATTTGTTAAAGCTGTATTGTGTTTACATCCACTTGTCTCCATGCTGACTGTACGTGTGAGTTCTCCCTGTCTGTCCCGGCTGTTTGCCAGAGAATAAATATGCTTTCCAATCAGGCCTGTGGTGCTAACGTGGCTTCAAGTTAAACCCTGCAGCTGTAGGTCGTAGGGCCATACAGCTGAGGCTAAGAAAGGAAGTAAAAACAGTGAGTATTATAGGTTTTTAAGTTCTAAATGTTCATCAACCTAAAATATGGTTCCTGTTGCTGACGAGGATTAAGTAGTTGGTTTGTTTTGGAATTAGAAAATTGGAGGTGAATTGGTGCACAGATGAGAGTTAATATCATAGACATGTCTATGAAAGATGAGAGAGTTCCAGTTGTATAACGTGTTGGATTACAGGCCTCAGAAATATCTTCCTGAATAGTTTATGGCCGTTCCCAAAGTCAAGAGAGCTGCGACAAAGTCCCCGGAGGCTCATCCAGTCTTAAAAGCTTCCCTCTGAAATTCAAGAGAAAGTATTAATTTTGTTTTGTTTGTTTTGTTTGTTTTTTTTCAATTTTATTAAAAAAAACATAACACAGGATGTTTGCTATAAAGCATTGAGGCCAATGTGTGACCCAGCTGCCACTGGGTCACAAAACTGAATACAAGAGCAGCAAATTTAGCTCCAAGTAATAACATAACAAGCCAACCACCACCTCTCGCCCAATGGTAGCTGAGATAGACTCCAACCTGCCCGTGAACCTGACAATAAGCAGAAGAGGATGAATGGATATAAATTTATATAAATATGTAACTTGCATACTTGAGTAAAACTGAGTTGCTGTTATTACTGCAGCCCACCAGGGGGTCCCAGCCCACACTTTAGCAGTCATTGGTCTACGACGTCGGTCACTAGCTTAGTTTAAATGTGATACAGCGGGGTTGACTGACACGTCTCTGGCCAGTGAGCACGTCAGACCTGCCCTCACTGATGCCACATTGGCTGTCCATCTTCTATTTACAGTCTCTTATGAAGGTTCTGGAGCTTTATTGCACAGACGTGTAACAGATACACGGATACAGTTTTTGTGGTGAGAGAAAAATGCCAATGTGGTTTTTGTGGAAAATGTTTAGAAACCAAAAGCACAGTTTGGATTTCTTTGTGGAAAACGAGGGGGAGACTTGAACTCCGACTTTGGTTCTTTAGTTCAGTGAGAATATTTAGAGCAGTTATAGCTCCAGGTGTGAATACTGCAGTGCAGCCACTCATTATAGATAAATGGTGGCAAAAACAGCTGTAGTTAGAAACTAAATATTTTCCCTCAATTTCGCTCCTTTCCGTCTCTTTCAGTTGGAGTGTGTCTGGTATTTAATCAGCTGCACAGGTGAACGTTTACCTGTCTGGATAAATAAAAACTGTATTCTTGGTTTTCAGTCTTAAAGTTCTGGCCTGTGAGAGGAGAGGAGTAAAGGGAGGAGGCAGACTGAACCGCCTTCACTGCCCCACAAAAGGCATCATTCTCACACCTTATTGGTGAAAAGGTGCAAGGGGAGGAGCTCCGTGGCTTCTTCCTTTGATAAGCTGTGAGAATGAGCCCGGGAGGCAAAGTGTCACAGGGCGTTTTACAAAAGCATCCTCAAACTATGATCAAACTCAAACTAAGAAAAATAGCCAAAAACAATTCAGCAGAATTGGAGACATCGTGACTGTTGGCCTGTGTTACAGGTTGATTTCCAAAATCTGCTGCTTGAAACTGCATTTCCCATAACGCCAACATAACACATCCTACAACTGTTTCCACGGGATAAGCCAGTAAGCTTAACCTAATGCAAGTACAACTGCAATTTAATGTAATTCAGAGTTTCAAAGTAAAAGTTTAAACATAAATGCAAAAAGGGTCCTAAAATCATCTGCAGTTGCAGATGATTACAAAGTTTTTGGATGCTTGGAAAAACCCCTGCCTAACTGGACATATTCAGCCTCACGTTAATACTCTCAATGTTATTGATTGTTATGGATGCTTTACTAAGAGATGCACAGTTTTTGTATCAATGTAAAATCAAAATGCTCTTATTCAGCTCAGTGAAGTTCAGTAGCCACTTAATTTTAAATATAATGTACCTGAAATTGTTTTTTTTTCTTCCTCTCTGGTTGTATTTGTGGTGGCGGCCGTTTTACGGCGCCAACTGTATCCATTTTATTTGCAATAAAACTTTTGGTGTTTTGATCACCGTATAGAGAAGCATAACCTTTGAGTCCGGCTGCTTCTATGACTCCTCATCCACTGCTTGTATGGTCACCGTTAGAGATTTGGTGCTTAATAATTTATTTACATGGCAAAATAGGACCTGAAAAAGTGCATTTTTGTATTATCACAACAAAGATAATTTGTTTGCGGATTTATACATAGTTTTTCTAAACTACATTATCTTGTTTTGAGAACCTTGGAGGAGCTACAATAGATCCCTGAGGAACTCCTAATTTGGGAAGGCAATATATTTGAGGCTTGTAATTTGATTTAAATCTGATGTCTAACAATGGTAAACTCACTGATGAATTGGTTTTAAATTTGTCTTTCAGGCTTTAAAAATATGGAAATATCATGGAAAATAAAAATGTTTAACATAAATTTGAATGTTGATGCCAAAAAATACCAAAAATCCTATCTCTGATGCTGTTTTCAAGTAAAACTAAAACAGTAAAGTGTCTGTGTAAGTTCTCTTGGCTTGGAAAGAAACTTAAAGAAGTCCAGTCACTTTCTTTGTGACTTCCTCAAACGAAAGCAGTAAAGTTTTAAGGTCTCTTAGGCCCCTAGACATTTTTAATTACTTAGTTTTATTGAATTATTTACTAGATTTGGGGAACAAACTTCACTTTTCTGAGGTGTCTCTGTGCCAAACACATGCCACTTGAAAGAGAAAATTCTAGAGCGATCTTTACGTTTTAACGGACCGTTTATAATTTAACTTTAACTTCGATGGTTACTGAAACTGTACATGTAGGATTATTATTGGAATTTGTTAAAAAAAAAAAACAAATAAATGAATTTACCTCAAAAATCGGTTTTAAAACTTTTTTCCACTCTGGCTCGTTTTTTCCACTCGTTTTATTTTGAAATCCGATACCCGGAAGTCTTACTACGTTTCCGGTTGCCGATGCAAACCGAGCACGGTCGTTTGCTTCTGGTCAGTTTTAGATTTTGCCTTAATAATGGGAGAAGCTGATGTGACGCTGAACCAGACCGACGAGAAGCCGCCGGACTCGGGGTTGGCTCCCGGGGAGGACTCGGTGGTGTGGAGCCACGAGGTGGAGGTGTGCCTGTTCCACGCGATGATCGGACATAAACCTGTCGGTAAGACCAGAGCTAACGTTAGCATGCTGCTAGCTGGAGCGTCTCCTCTGGTTAAACCAGTTTAACTTAGACTGCTTTCAGGAGCCTCTGAATCAATATGTAAATACAAGGAACCCGTTAAATTCAGTTTATTGCAATAACAGGTGTTTAATGGGGGATGTTTATTTAAAAGGCTAAAAACCAGAGATTTCTCCTTGCAGGTGAGACGCGCAAGTTAGCAGGTCAAGAGTGAAACTGATTCTAAGGAGAAAAACGATTGTTAATTGTGTTTGGCAGGACAGAGAACCCACAGAGGGAATTACACGCTGACTTCGAGATAAGTTAAATAAAAATCGTGAGATCAGCTGAGCTGTGCGGACTCTGAGGTTTACTGCTCTTTGTTTGTTTACTTCACTGCATCCAACCCATGGCCAGTATTAAGGAAGGCTAACTCATTCACACTGATACCTTTGAGCCAACCTAACAATGCTCATCAACACCACAATCAGATTTAACCAACTGCTGCCTTTGTTCCCTTTAATGAGGTAGTGTGTTAGTGTTGATCTCGTCAGTATTTGAGCTCCTCTTTGTTGGAGCAGGTCTTTATCCTTATGTTACTTTGGACTCTTACTGGTGTTACAGTCCAACTCAGTTTACTTGACTTCTTTTAAGGGCCCACCACTGTTGCTTTTAAATTTTCTGATATTGTTTTTGCATTTATCCATTTTGCATTTATTTATTTATGCATAACATACCTTCATACCGTGTAAATTGTAACATACCCATAATAGACCCGTGTTTTGTACCCTCATACCTATAATGGACCCATTTTTGTAATATACAGTTAAGCCCATAATTATTCATACCCCTGACAAATTTTGACTTAAAGTTACTTTTGTTCAACCAGCAAGTTCTTTTTTGACCAGAAATGACAGAGGTGTCTCCCAAAAGATAATAAGACGATGTACAAGAGGCATCATTGTGGAAAAAAATATTTTTCAGGTTTTATTTATATTTTAGCAAAAAGTATCATGTCCAGAATTATTCATACCCTTCTCAATAATCAATAGAAAAGCCTTTATTGGCTATTACAGCAATCAAACGCTTCCTATAATTGCAGACCAGCTTTTTGCATGTCTCCACAGGCATTTTTGCTCATTCATCTTTAGCAATGAGCTCCAAATCTTTCAGGTTGGAGGGTCTTCTCGCCATCACCCTAAACTTTAGCTCCCACCACAGATTCTCAATTGGATTCAAGTCAGGACTCTGGCTAGGCCACTGCAAAATGTTAATGTTGTTGTCTGCTAACCATTTCTTCACCACTTTTGCTGTATGTTTTGGGTCACTGTCATGCTGAAATGTCCACGGGTTCCCAAGGCCAAGTTTTTCTGCAGACTGCCTGATGTTGTTGTTGAGAATCTTCATGTATTGCTCTTTTTCATGGTGCTGTTTATTGTGATTGGGTTCCCTGGTCCATTGGCTGAAAAACACCCCAAAGCATTAGGTTCCCACCACCATGTTTGACAGTGGGGATGGTGTTCTGTGGGTTGAAGGCTTCTCCTTTTTATGCCAAATGAAGGCAACATCATTGTGACCAAATAATTCAATTTTTGTTTCATCTGACCATAACACTGAAGACCAGAAATCTTCTTCTTTGTCCAGATGAGCATTTGCAAAGGTCAAACGAGCTTTTTAGTGCCTTATCTGGAGAAGTGGCGTTTTCCTTGGTCTGCATCCGTGGAACCCAGCAGTGTCCGTTGGACTGTCTGGCTTGAGACATTGCCACCAGCAGAGCCCAGATTCACCAGAATGGCCTTGGTGGTGATCCTTGGATTCTTTTTCACCTCTCTCACTATTCTCCTGGCCAGCACAGGTTTCACTTTTGGCTTCCGACAACGTCCTCTGAGATTTTCCACAGTGCGGAACATCTTGTATTTTTAATAATACTTTGCACTGTAGCCACTGGAACTTGAAAACATTTGGATGTGGCCTTGTAGCCCTTTCCTCACTTGTGAGCAGCCACAATGCGCAGCCGCAGGTCCTCACTGAGTTCCTTTGTCTTAGCCATGACTGTCCACAGACCACCTGCAGAGAGCTGCTGGTTTTCACCTGTTGAGTTGATTAAAACAGCTATTCCCAATTAATCAGGGTAATTAGGATGCTTTAGAACAGCTTTGACTATTTGGAATGGATGGAACTTTGGATTTTCCCAGAGACTGTGACAGTTTGTGAAGGGTATGAATAATTCTGGACATGATACTTTTTGCTCAAATGTAAATAAAAGCTGAGAAATATTTTTTTTTCCACAATGATGCGTCTTGTACATCATCTTATTATCTTTTGGGAGAAGCCTGTGTCATTTCCAGTCAAAAAATAACTTGCTAGTTGAATAAAAGTAACTTTAAGTCAAAATTTGTCAGGGGTATGAATAATTATGGGCTTAACTGTATCTATAATATTACTAAAGCACTTTCTGGATGGATGCAAACTGCATTTCGTTGCCTTGTACTTGTGACATGTGCAATGACAATAAAGTTGAATTCTATTCTATTGAATTCTATTCTGTTTCAGGTAAAATAAAGTCCAGGTGTTTGGAAAACTACACCGCTTTTCTTGTGTGTGTCCAGCCTGGTCCCTCGCTGTGTGAATGGTTGAATGTAGTATGCAGTTGAATATGCTTTGAGTGCTCAGTAAATGTGGAAAAGAGCTGTTTAAGTACCAATACAGTTACAGTTTCACTTCATATTTTTCAGTTTTTCAATTTTATTTAATTTTTTTGCTCCTGCAGTTTTGCAAGAGCAAAAAATTTCAAAAAAAGTCATTAAAAAAAAACAATTTTGGATTCATGTGTAAACATAGTGACTCAATATTGTCAAGAAAGAAAACTCTACAAACAAGAAGAAAGTTGTATAAAGTAAAGAGGCTAAGTTCTAAGTCCCTCTAAGTGAGGAGGGTTATAAAGGATTTGGGTTCCTCTGTAAAATACAGCTAATATGAATATAAGTTATCATCCAATAAATTTACTGATCCGGCTTAGCTGGCCTGTGGTTGGCTCCGTCAGACTGCAGGAAGGCAAAAGGGCCGACGCCCTAACGTGTTTCCTGAGAAAAAACAGTGACCATGATGCAGTGCATGCTGTGTGTCCCTGTCTGCAGGTGTGAACCGTCACTTCCACATGATCTGCATCAGAGACAAGTTCAGTCAGAACATTGGACGGCAGGTCTCCTCCTCCGTCATCTGGGACCACCTGGGAACGATGTACGACATGCAGGCACTGGTGAGGACGCACACATGCATGCTGAGTGTTTGTTACATGCCGCGCTGAACGCGGTCATCACCACTGAAACTGTCATTTATCTGTGATGCAGCACGAGTCGGAGATCCTGCCGTTCCCAAACAACGAGAAGAGCTTCTCCCTGCCCGATGACATCATCCAGGAGGTGAAGGAAGGTGAGGGAACTGGCGTCAGAAATTCAGCTTTTTTAAAATTGTTTACAACAGGACAGAAAGGTTAACGTAATTTCTTTGTGTAAATGGACTCTAATTTGTGTGTTTGTAGGGAAGCTGGGCTCAGAGGAGGAGTCCAAAGAGGAGTTCAGGATGGAGAGAGAACCTCCAGCTACACATGAAGAAGGTACCAGACTGTGTCTCGCATTTATGGTGCAGTCAGCTGGGGCATCCCGGCACCTCAGCGGTTCTTTTACATTTAAATTCAGAGTTAGCTGCTCGCTTTCAGACACATGTGCATGTGACCCACTGGGTTTAAACAAATAATACACAGCTTCATATAATCAAACATATATTTCTGACCTTTCCCCTCCTCGTGGTTTCCCTGTAAGCAGTTTGTCTGCTTAAAGAAGCATTTTGATACATTTTGATAGCATGTGAAATCTCAAAGGGTTAAACTGACTCCAGGGTGCTCTGTGATATATTGTCGTCACACCCGACTCAGAGCGTCAGCCATGTTTAAGGCTTGGAGGTTTAACTGGGAGCTGCTAGAGTTGGTCGATCCACTCAGTAGTCCAGTCGTTCCATCACACCCTGAGGCATCGCCGCCGGGGCAGGACTGCAGAGGAGGCGAATGTGCACCTATTAGAGCAGCGCTGTTCATCATCTATAAAATATTGTTTCACTCGTCTCTTCATCTCGACCTCTTCATACATAACAGTTTTTTAAAACAGCAACTTTGCAAAGTCAAGTTATGTTCTGATTTCAAAATCAAAGCAGCACTTTGAAATACCCTCCGGCTCCTTCTGCTTGCTCTCATCAGATGATGATGACACTTGCAGAAGTTTGTAAAGTCAGACTTTGGTCAGAGCACAGCGCCCACTAGAGGACGTCTGGCCATCGGGCGACCCTCATGATGTCTGTTTCTGATTGTTTGGTCAGAAACATTCTCACCAGTGTCCTGCTGGAGGTCATGTTGTAGCTCTGGCAGCGCTCATTCTTTTCCTCCTTTGATAAAGGAGCAGATACGGGCCTGGAGGATGAGTTCAGGGCCGTAGAAGGCCCTGAACACAGCCAAGTGTAAATCTAATAAAAAAACAGTCAGAAAAGATGAGGAGGGAAAAAAGTCCCTCCAGTCTTAGAAGAATATAAGCAAGGAGGTGAAGTCTGTGCAGTCTGGAGAGTTCAGACCACACCAGCGTTTTCTGCAGGTTTTAATATAATCGTTTCCTCTGTTTCTCCGCTTCAGGGAGTAACTCCTCTGTGAAGATGTCAGAGCGAACAAGCAGCAGTCGGGATAAGGAGAGAGAGCGAGACAAGGAGAAGGGAGGAAGTGACGGAGGATCGTCATCAGCGGCGACGGGAGGAGGAGGAGGAAGCGGTAGCGGAGGGAAGGAGGCAGAGAAGAGGAAGAGGAGTCGAGCGGCTGAGAAGCTCCTGTCGTCTTCCAACCCGGCGAGTCCGGGAGGAGCCAAGAGGAGGCGCACCTGAGCGGGGGATGGACAGAGACGGAGGAGCGCGGAGGAGAGGAGGAGGTGAAGGAGCTGCTGCCGTCGCAGAAGCTGAGCTTGCGAGCTTTGTGTCGTGTGAACCTGGAGTGAAGTCGTCTAAGTGCTCTCTGTCCTCTTACAGTCGCCCCCTCTGTGGCTGCTCTCTGATTGGCTGCTTGCCACCTGTCACCCGGCACCTGTGCCTTCATCTCATCGTGTGATTACAGTGGGAGGAAGCGACACATCTGGAAGCACCTCTGGAGTGTTTTTAGTGTGCAGACAGCTGACCCGACCGCAGCGTGAGCGGAGTGTGTTGTCTTATTGTTTTTAATGGGAAGGTTGGAGTTGGCCCCGAGTTTTGCCTGTCAGGCTACAAAGAAGCCATCCAGGAGGATTGAGCACATCATCGTAAACTCTGCTACAGTTAATGTCCTGTTGTTGTTTCCTGCCTTTTCTTTTACCTTTTTAAAGCTGTTTCACCTTGTAGTGAACCAGGAAGTGGAAGAACGTTCCGGTTTTCCTCCATTTTCATTTAAACTTTCTCGGTTGTACAGAGAAGTGAAGGAGCCCGGGTGAGAAGGTTTTCCAACCTTTACGCTCTTTTCACGTCAGTAGAAACTAGAGTAGAAGTGAATATTCCAGCTTGCACCTGCGTCAGCGTGCAGGCCATGTTCTCACAGCTTGTAAAATAAAAATAATTGAATCTGTTTTATGTCATTCTGATGATCATCTGCTTAGACCAGTGGTTTAATGTGACAGCAGGTCAGCATGTTGGATGTCTGAGCTGTGTGTTGGTCCTCACATGGTGAATGTTGCTGCAGTGACTGTTTTTAGTTTCTGATCATCTGAAACTGCAATAATTGTGTTTTTCTCTCTGAACTGGACGTCGCAGCATGTTGTAGTTTTGTTTCTGTGCGAGGACACGAGCAGCTCAGTGGGATTCCAGTTATGTTTTTTAATCTTTGTTTGCTTCGGTTTGATTTGTGTCATTTGAAAATGCGTCTTCTGTGTATTTAGTTTAGCCTCGGCGTGTTTTGTGGGCTGAAGTCTGGAGACCACGAAAATCAAATGTTCCCTTTAAGTATTTTTGGGGTGTGATCATTCATGACTGCTGATGAGCTGATGTGTGAAACAGCTGTTTGTGTCATTAAAGCTGAACCTGGCTGCGTATCAGAGTCTCCCGTCATTCGTCATTTTCCTGCAAAAATGTTTGTAAAGACTTGAATGTTGGAAACATTAAAACTTCTGCCCCTCTTTTAACTCCAACTTTGTTTTGTTTAAAACAAAGCGTTCGACCTTTAATGTGAAGTTTCCAGACTGTTCGCCTTCACATTAAAGCTCCACAAAGTCTGTAATTAATACAAATATTCTAAATCGTGTCATTTTTGCGCCTCAGCTGTAAAACGCTCACGGGGTATGTCATCGCCTCGCTGGGCGGCGTGGACGCCGAGTTTGTGAACGTGATAACTCGAGAACGAGACGGCGTAGGATTTTCAAAGGTCCAAAGTCCTCTTTTCAGGTAAAAGTAACATTTTTATTTCCTTTTTGAAAGCGAGAGGTGTTTGGAGTCCAGTGTGAAAATCTGATGATTTGTGGTGTCATCTGCTCGTGTGATTGGCTGATCAAATCCAAAGTCACCGTTTCTTTCTGCTAAAACTTTACCAAATGTTTTGAAGAGCACAATTTTAACCCCACAGAGTCTCTGCAGTGTTGTCTGAGGTCTGAAAGATGTGATCCAAAAACACAGACGAGCCTAAGGTCGCTGTCTAAACATCCGGGGCTTCAGAGACGCCGCAGCAGAGACACGAGCTCGTCGCCTGCCTGCTCAGCAGCACTGAGGCAGCAGTTTAAGGTAAAGGAGCTCCAACCTACCAAAGTAAAATGATAAAGTACTTAAAGTCTATTTTAAATGTGCATCACTGATTTGTGTCATTAAATGACCTCTGTATCTTCTTTCTGCTGCAGCAGTGAAAGTCTTACTGAGACTATAAATGACAAACAGCCTCTGTGTGAGACGCTGTGACATCATCAACAACACTGGACATAAACCTGTTTTTGTTCTGTCCTGTACTGTCGTCAATAGAAAAGTTAGGAAAATATGACATTTGAAGATAATTGCAGAAAACAACACTAAAAGATGCGATTATTACTGCTGTTAATGCAGTTATTTTTATGGGTCTAAACTCGCCTTGGCTGTTAAAGCTGCAGTGTGCTCATGCAGACAGAGGGGGGCGACGTCCCCCTGCAGATGGAGCAGGTGTGCTGGGGAAACATGTTCAGGTACAAAATCAGTGCCGGTTAAATGTTTATCTGCCATCCTGATATCAGTGGAACGAACTCAGGCCTGTAGCTCAATCTTACTGCGACTCTCCAGCATGAATGTTGTGTTTCATATTGTGAGCATCTGCATATGGAAATGATCCTGTAAGTAAAGCTGGTACGAGGCATCTTCTGATACGATGGGTTTGCTGCTCCGGCCCACTGAAGAACGCGGCTCATGGAGTAAAGCGAGTTTGACGCCTCTGCTCTAAATAAATCTGAGCGAGTTATGAGATGACGGGAAAATTCAAAACAAACTTCTGGACTTATTTTTAGATTTTTATGAGATGTTTGCTGTTTAATCTTAGAATATTTGATCAAAGATATTGTGTATGATTTGATGCTCGTGTGCAGGCCTGTGGCTCTGCATGAAAGGTAGAAAAATCTTCTCCAAAGGGAAACACGTCTTTCAGCTTTTTACTTCAGACACTAACAGTGCAAAAGTTTTAGTATTAAAATCTGCATACTGTGGTCCACTGGATCATGTTTAATTCATCAATGTGTAAATCACTTTAATGTTGCAGCTGCGGATGATGACGTGTATGCATCATATACGAAACATAAAACATTTAATGTATCCAAAATATCCAAATGAAAAATACCTTAAAGTACAAGTGCAGTAAGACTGTACTTGAGTAAATGCACTGAGCCGCCGTCCGTCTGTGGTCCTGTTCATGCTCTCGTCACTGGGCAGTGTAAGACTAAGAGTTACTGCAGGATCGATGAGGACCAGAGGGGGCAGCACCTCCCCAGCTTCCCTCTGCATCCTCATGCAAGACTCATGTGGAAAACTCTGGAGAGGAGCTTTCTGGACCTGCTGCTTCTTTTTCTGCTTCATTTCTTGGTGCAAATCTTTTTTATTTATGGAAAGAAAAACTCAAAGCTAACTCGTGACTCTCGTGTGTGACAAAAGCTGCTTTTGCTTCTTGTGTTTGGGAACGTGATCTGCATGCAGCACCTGCTAACATCAGGTATAAGTGCAGATGTTTAAATGGTCCACAGCTGGATTTTATGAACCCGCCTTTATAAAAACACGTCAGAAGCACCTGAAAATTCAAAGGTCAGGCAGCAGCTTTCATTAGGATTAGTGTGCAAGCTAGCAGCAAAACTTTTATATTTTAAAAATTCGGAGCTAAAATGTGGTTTTAGTTTTGACCTTTGAGACGTGGCTTCAGCCGGACTCATGACCTGCATGCTGGACAGAGATTTGAACACAGCGTGTAATTATTTGCTCTTTTCTCGTAGATTTGTTCTGTTTTTGTAGTGAGGACATGTCATTGTGAAGAAATAATGAGGTCATGAGATGTGCACATCAATGCATTTTGTAAAATGACATTTTCTGCAGAATTCTGGCTTTTTAAGAGTTTTTTGTTTCTTCGTACTTTGCTGACACCTGGGCCACTTTTGTCATTTTTCCTCCACTAAATCTGACCTGACACATTCTGAATGCTGAAATGTACTTTGACCTTTTAAAGTTTGTATTAAAGGTTTTGGCCCGACTCTGTGGGGCCCAGCAAATGATCGAGCTAAATAATGTAAAAGTAAACAAGACGGTGGATTTGAAACGATCTGTGTGTCTGTCGGAGAGGGAAAGGTCAGAGAAAGGTCTCCGCCTGTAAACAAACACTCTAAAGGTCTGAGCACCGCACGACTTCACCTTTCATCGGCTTTTCCTTCCTTCTCCTTAGAAAAGCTGCTTTTGTCTGCTTTTAGTTTTTATTTAGTCTCAGTTTTTATGCAGCAACTCCTCGACTGTGAGACACGTCTCCAGGTGCTGCAGACCAAATAAAACCAACATGTGTGTGAAACACTGAGCTTAGTACATCGGGATGATAGCCTCCCGAGATGAGCTGCTCCAATAATGCCTCAGGCAGCTGAAGACAGACAGTGATGAGGAACAAGCGTGGACGATCAAGCCCCTGCATGACAGGCTGAGGAAGAGGCAGACATGAAGAAACCAAGCGTCTACCAAGCGCCAGGAAAGACCAGCTTTAAGATACTTTGATCACGGCAGCACAAAACAAGCCCTAAACTTCCACCACAGCTGCAGCAGTAACATAACAGCAGACTGTGCAAACAGGATGTAAGATGCAAGCTAGGACAGCAAACACCTGGAAGTTTCCACTAAAGGCAGTTTCTATGTGTCTAATATCTAAGAGAAAGTTTGATTTTTGCATGATGTGAAAACACTGATTGCTGGAATATTTCATCAGTGGTGGAAATATTGTTAAGATTGAACTCTCTGAGGTCTAAGTCACCATCAGTGACGACCCCACCCCTGACAGCCAATAAGAATATGTCATTTCTCTGATTGCCAAGACTTCTCCCACTTCTCTTGGCAATCACAGAACAAAGGAATTAATTATTCCAGCTGACACAAATCAACAGCTATTCACATTTTCTTCCCAAAAATCAGGTTTGTGTTTCTCTGAAATATAGAGTTAGAGAAGGGTCAGACTTTCCTTCAACGATGACTTAAACCAGTTATTGTTTCCAGATCTCTGAGCTCGCTAAGGACCGCTTGGTCCAGGTGAAGGTGACGTATATGTCCCCATCAGACAGCGAGTTTGAGGGCCGGATGTCCACGTGTCTGTCAGGTTTTTGTGAGGTCACATCATCAGAAGGACGCTGACATGCTGACCTCTGTTGGTACTAAGCAGCTGAACACGTCGCATTTTGTGGCTCAAGACACAAAGCAGATCTCCTCCTTCCTCATTTGTAATAACTATAATACGATCACCAAATCACATGTTGTGAGTGTAAGTGACCACCATCCATGTTCACGGCGTAACGGGATCTGCAGTCCATTCAGGTTCCACAGGTAGTCCAGGTCCTCCAGGATGGCTCATCCATCTGTGTCGTTACAAGAAGGTTTGCTGCGTCTCCCAGCACAGTCTCAAGAGCCGAGGAGACTCCAGGAGGAGACGGGCCGTGACACGAGGACAGCTGGAGAGCTGATACTCGTCCTCGTGCTGAGGAGGATGAGTATCAGCTCCTTTGTGGCAGGAAACTGATGAAGAACAGGAGGAGGCCCTCCAGAGCCCTGCATTACTGACCGCACATTATAAAACACAAAATTAAGTTTAAAAAATAAAGTTTAAACATATAAACAAAAACATATAAGATAAACTTTTTGACAATTCAAATTATTCTGATGTACATCAATTTAATTATTTATAAATAATAATGTTCTTTTTTTCCTTTTGTCGGATTGGCAGCAATGGGCTTCCATAGGCCAGGTGAAGCTGATGGTCTTTGAGCAGGTGTGTGGTCTGTGAAGCTGTCAGTGGACTAATGTGGACGAGCTGAAGTGAAGGAAGTTAACGGCGGGTTTTTAAATTAAACGCAGGAAACAGTAAATTTGTGTTCTACTGTTTCTAATGGAAACAGCTCAGCAGCAAAGGAGAGCTGAGGAGGAGGAGTTCTGTCTACAAGTTATGAAGATCAGTAGTTGTGAATATGGAGCAGTTCATGAAGAAAAGAAAAGAAAAGCTTCAGTAAGGTGAGTCAGATACACCTGGCCAATCTACCTGTGTGTGTGTGTGTGTGTGTGTGTCTGTGTCTGTGTCTTTGGATGTTTGCTGTGGAGCTCATTAGATTCTGACTGTGTGGTAAATGGAGGTGTTGCTGCTCGGGCAGCGCGGCGTCTCTCTGGGCTTTGGTACAGTTTGAAGTGAGTGTCTGCTGTCTGTGCAGAAGCTTTGATGGGAGGATGTAAAACCAGTCTGTGTTTTTAATGATAACTTACAGGTTTTTTCTTCCATGCCAAGCACTGAGGTACGAAGAGTCTGAACTCAGTGTTGTTTAACTAGCCCAGCATAAAACATATTTAAATAGTAATCTTTCATTCTAAAGTTTGCAAAGCTTTTTATTTTTTAATGAGACTTTTCATTTTCTTTGTGTCTCATATATCTCCTGTGTCAGTGGTAGCTGTTCATATTAAAGACTTAAAATAATCAGACTGTTGTAAACACTCAGTTTCAGACAGTTTTTTCCCCCTACTCTTCTGTATGATGTCATCATGAGCAGTTATCCTTATATGGTCATGATGACCCCAGCCACAGGTAGAAGAAAGCTGGCTTAAATCTTGATCTTCTCATTTTCTGATGAATATTCGTGATATTTAGAATTGAGCGATTTGTATATTGGTGCTGTTTCTTAAATTTGTCAATTCTGTAACATATTGTACTTAATTAGTTTAGTCTGTTACTGTTACTGTCTCAGAGCAAGTGTAACCCACATAATTTCCTTAGGGATTAATAAAATCTTCTGATTCTGATTAAATGAGAGGAGCTTGTTTCAGACAGTATTAGATAAATTAGGATTATTCTGAACTTTGAATCATGCAAAGCTGCTCTAGCAGAGTCCAAGCACTATAATACAGAGCAGGAAATGAGCCGAATGGATCAATTTAAATATTGTTCTCATCTTTCACCTTAAAGTACACGTGTTATAATAGAAATACATTATATTCATAAAAACCATCACGTCTTTATCTCATAGTAGTCGGATCCTGTGTCGTAGCTGTCAGTCGCCTCATCAGTTACACCCGGCCACCAGATCATTAACGACTAAAGGCCATTTGCGATCTGGCTGCTAACTCACCTGCTCCACAACTCTGTGTGGAGTCACACTTCATGGGGCAAAAATACAGCAGGAAGCTCAGGGACTCCCTCGGCTTTCTCCAACATAAACAGTCTGCAGCATTTTAACCTGATGTCAGATTTATGTATTAAGATCAAGTCCACAACTGACTGGAAATCCAACTTATAACAGCATTTCTGACCTGCTTCCATGTGTTTGTGATCTTTTCTTCTTTCTTGTTTGCTCATATTGGTAATAATATTGTTTTTAAAAGCATAAAGCCTTCAAAATAAAGTCACACAGTCATGAAACATTGACTTTCCTCCATCTTGGACCCACAGACTGCTGTTAATAATCCTGCAACGGTGTAGACTCTGAGCTGGAGGCCTTTATAACTCAACTCTATTTAAAACGAATTAATCTGGAACAGCAGAGCCTCCACACGAGTGAAGGTGTGTTGAGGCTGGACTGGAGCTGGGCCGTAATGTTCAAGAAGATATGATGAAGCATCATAATGAAAACTCTAAACTGTTAAAAAAATATCCAGATTTTAGTCGTAAAGCTTCTAAGACTGCAGGACCAAAGTGAACAGCTTAAAACGTAAAACACTGAATATTCACAACATCTGATGAACAGAAACAACAAAGCCACTGTGGAAATGGTGCAATAAGACCTGAGGAGCAAGGAAAGGAGACGAGGAAGGAGGAGAGAGAGGTCAAAGAGTGGATGACCTCTTTGAGAGGCGACCAAAGAAGACATGAAAAGGAAGAAAAGGAGAGAAGATGGAGAGGAAAGTGTGGCAAGTGAGGAAGTGATGGCTGCCCGGTGTGTGTGTGTGTTTTTTTTGGGGGGGGGGGGGTGTAAGGTAGAGGAACAGAAGAGAGTGAAGAAAGAAGTGAAGGAGAGAGGAGAGGCTTAGCGGGACGAGTGTCAGTCCAGCCTGAGAGAGCCGTCAGTCTGAGAGGAAAACAGAACGAACGAGTGTGAGAACGAACGACAGAACCGCCGCCTGCATATTCATGAACCGCTGAGATTTCCCAGCAGAGTGTGTGTGTGTGTGTGTGTGTGTGTGTGTGTGTGTGTGTGTGTGTGTTCGTTCACACTGCTGCCTCAGCCATGTTTATTCATAAATCATCTCATGTTTATTCATATTGGATTATGTAAACAAGTAAGTAGGCGTATTCAGACACACACAGGTCCTACTGGTCAATCATTCAACACACACACACACACACACAGCACCCGATTCTTTGGAGATAAGAGTCGAGTGCAGGGTCAGAGGAGAATAGGACTCTGACAAACTCAGTGTTGGTGGCTGAAATCATGAGACAGCTTCTTATGTAACAAACAGGCAATAAAGAGCCTGAAACCTGAATATTAGATCTCTCATATTGATGTTTGAATTGTTTTTGTGCTGAAATATGATCTGTCCAACAGAGCTGCTTGGAAATGATCTGATGAAGTTCACTCTCATCATTTAACACAGGTGTAACACACAATCTACAGAATTTCCTGTGCTCTTTATGTGCCTGAAAGCTCTCAGAAGTGTTTGTTTCCAGGTTCTTTATATAAAAGATTTTATTGGTAAGTAATGAATCGATCGTTTAAACCAGGGGTGTCAAACTCAAATACACAGTGGGCCAAAATTCAAAACTGGAACAAAGTTGCGGGCCAACATTAATATTTATTGAAAAAAAATCTTCCTCCAGATATAAGAATGAATCTTTTCTTATGGACTCAAACAAGTTTTGCTGAAAAACTGAATATGGAACAAGCAAAGCTTAATACTAAACAATATATATATTAGCTGTATAATACAAGTAGGCCAGCATTAATAGTAATTTGGTATGGCTTCGCGGGCCAAATGTAATTAGGCTGCGGGCCAAATTTGGCCCGCGGGCCAGAGTTTGACACCTATGGTTTAAACGATCAGACAGGAAATGTCAACAGTCAGACCCGGGGACAGCAGGAAGACTTTCTTTTAACAGGAAGAAAGAAAAGATGAGCACCGAGGACAAAACAAACTACCGCAGAGACGGGATGCAAGTTAATGACATATAAGCACATGGCGTCCACAAAGAGAAGAGTGGACTTTTATCAACTCAAGGAACCACAAATAAGCCAGAGAGAGAAGTGCTTTATTGGAGTCGTATGACAGATGAGGATTCTGCATCATTTCTCTGTTCTCAGCTCTCACTTTCAAGCCTAAACGGCTCCCTGAGTGCAAACTTAGAGATTTAGAGAACTCACGCTTGTTGATTTCTCTCAACTCGTGTGAATGAGTGCGTGTGATGTCGACCCGGAGCTCCATCAAAGTTCAGCCTTTCTGCAGCAAGCACGAGTTTTTCCACACACTGCAGCTCGACTGAGACGTGTTGGGTCTCATCTGAAGCACCAGCACCTCACCTCCACCTTCCCATCCTCCCTTCTCCCCTCTCAACATCTATTTCCGTCTCCTCCATCCAACTCTGTCCGCTCGTCCTCCTCTCCCGCAGAATAGCAATGTTTTTGTAGTCTTTGAAGTGGTCGTGCATCTTTCCCAACCAATCAGAGACAAGAGAGTGAGACCGTGACTGGGAGCCGGACAGAAACTGAAGCAGAAAGTGATGGGAGATGAAAAGGGAAGGAGTCCTCGTCCTCTGAAAAGCCAGAGACAGAACCCGAGTGAGAAATAACGTATAAAGTCATAAATCATTCCCCGTGTTGGTTCCCTCAGGGACATTAACGCTCTTACTTAGGACTTCATATTCCAGTCAGGCCATCGTGGAGCATTACCAGCTCCCCTCGGCTCCACGAACCCTCTGCCCTCACCTCCTGTTTACGGCGATGTGGAGGAAGATGAAAGACAGCGTGGCAAATGACCTCCAGCTCCTGTCAGCTCCAGTAAGAAGATGAATATCTCTGATTTTCTTTGATTTGCACATATATTACACTAAATAAAATCCAGATAATGGAAATAAACAGGCGGGACTGAAGAAAACAAGATGCCAAGGCAGCTCTGTCTCCGTTCTCTCTTCACTGCAGAAAACTTTGTATTAAAAGATTTGAATGGATGTTTTTTCTCCTCGGGTCAGAGATTGAATACCGACACAGTGGACGAGTAGCAAATTAATCCTTTTCCTCTCGGACTGAATCCACCTCCTGTGCCGATCTCTGTATTATGAGAGTATCCTCTGTTCCATCTTCGTATTATCTCTGAGAACCGACACACGATGTTTGGCCTTGCAAACAGAAATAGTTCAGGATGGCTCTGCTGGTGATATCCCTGCTTATCTTCAGTGTCCATTCACTCCAGCAGAAAGGAAGCAACACACAGATAACACTAGTGGCATGAACGATCACTCATCGGTTTGTGAAGTCACATTTAGTCACATCATATTCTGTTGTGTCTTTTTAGATTTCTATAAGCTTAAAACACCTCAATGCAGCCTGGACTTAGATTACAATACAGCACTTATGTTAGGACACAGACTGTATTTAAAAGATGGACACACCCACAGGGAGCATGTTTTTCAGAGCCAGACCATGTTTGCATTATTGCTGAATAGCAGATTAAAATACTAGAATTTACCTTTGATGGATCAACAGCAGCACCAGCAGCTCAAACATGGTGGAGCAACTGGACATGACTGCTTCCAGTGGTCGTTAGAGGAACTGCAGTTTTTGGCTCTATGGTGTGATTCAGCCCTGCTTCATTTTTACATCAAACCGACGTTAAACAGCTTAAAGAGAGCGCTGACCTGACCTTTAGTCTGAGGATGTGTTGATTTAATTTATGCTCAAACTAAAGCTTCAGTGTGGGTGAAAGAAAAGCTTATTGTTAAAAATGAAGTCTTACTGGTGATGAGTTCAGTGACCCTCACGCTGATCGCACTGGGAGCGCAGTCAGCCTGACACTCAGCACATGGCTGCACACTTACAGTAACACTCTGTGGCAAAGAGCCTCTGCTAAATGCCTCCACTGTAAACATTATGTAACGCGGGCCTTTAGAGAGTCTAACCGCACACTGACCGTCTGAACCAAGCTGCAAATGAACTTAACCGAGCAGAGAGGCGAATGAAACAAATTATATTTACTT
Organism: Oreochromis aureus; assembly: GCF_013358895.1. Taxonomy (NCBI): domain Eukaryota; kingdom Metazoa; phylum Chordata; class Actinopteri; order Cichliformes; family Cichlidae; genus Oreochromis; species Oreochromis aureus. The sequence continues at coordinate 3,124,736 of NC_052961.1, forward strand.
TACATTTTTATTTGTTGAAACTTCTCGTGTTGAACGCAGCTTAGCTCCACTGCCTTCATGTAGGGATTCAGTGAAATCGGTAATTAGCTAAATGCAACCTCAGAGAAATAAAAAACATGAAATATTAGACTGTGTCATTATTTAATTAACAAACATGAAGCCAACACGATGGAGCGGTGTGAGGAAAACTAAGTACTAACTATGTCATGATTCAGCAGTTTGCAGATCCAGCATTAGCAGTAATAACTTGAAGTAATCAGCCTCCACATGGTCGTAGATTCTCTGCAGCGCTGTTTCACTCAGCTCTGTGTGTTTATGCTCTCTGAGGTCTGGACTTTGATTCTTTTTCAGCCGTTCTGTTGGAGATTTGCTGCTGTGCTTGGAATCCTGTTGTATGATCCAACTTCAGCCAAGTTGTGGCCTCGCATTTGAGGAGTTCACAGTTGACTTCATGACTGCAAGGTGCAAATCATCCCCCCCCCCGTGCTGATGCTTAGTATGAGACGTGTGTGATTGATTATATTTGTGCACAGGACATTGTTCCAGAGGTGGTTTGTTCAGATGCAGCTATGCAGAGCTACACCATGCTGAGATCTTGTTCTTAGAGAGAGCAGGCTGTAGCTCACGAGGTAGAGAAGGTCGTCTGTTAGTGGTTTGATCCTTGGCTGCTCCAGTCTATGTGCCAATTTACCATTTAGGGCAAGATACTAACCCCCAGTTGCTCTGCGGTGCATTCACTGGAGTATGAACGTGTGCGAATGCTGGTTAGAAACATTTAGTTGTAGAAAAAAAGTGAATGGGTGAATGAGGCCTGCTGTATGAAGCGCTTTGAGTGCTCAGGTAGAATTACAAAGCGCTCTATAAGAACCAGTTTACCATGCTCCCTGCATCCCTGCCAAACAAACCAATCTCAGTCTGTTTCTAACTGTGCTGTCATGAACTTGAACATTTAACATGCTGAGTGAGGCCGATAGAATAGAATAGAATAGAATTCAACTTTATTGTCATTGCACATGTCACAGGTACAGGGCAACGAAATGCAGTTTGCATCCATCCAGAAGTGCTTTAGCCATGATATAGATATATTACAATATATATTAGCAATAATATAGATATGTAAGTATATTACAGAAATGGGTCTATTATGGTATGTTATAATGTACACGGTGTGAAGTATGTTATGAATATTCTATAACTATAAGTATGTACAGGCTATGAACAGGATATAAATATGAAATAAAAAAACTATACAGAAATATGAACTATGCAAGTTATAAACAGTTGTAGGATTAAAAATTATTGTATGTACAGAATGATTATTTACACAGAACTATTCAGTAGTGCAGTTAAGATAAGTGAGATATGTGGATAATTTCTACAGAGGCTATATAAAGTGCTGGTGGTTGTGAGTGGTGGTTCAGTCCATGTTATTATTGTGTGTTTGAGGGTACGGTTGTCCATTGTGTGTGTGTGTGTAGGTGGTTGTGGGTGTGTGTATGTTCAGTCCATGAGTTTAACGTGGGTCAGATGTCAGGAGGCAGAGTTCAGGAGTCTGACAGCTGTGGGGAAGAAGCTGTTCCGGTACCTGGTGGTCTTAGTCTGGAGGCTCCTGTAGCGCCTCCCAGAGGGCAGGAGGGTGAAGAGTCCATGTGATGGGTGACTGGGGTCTTTGATGATTTTCCCAGCCCTTTTCAGACACCGCTTCCTGTAGATGTCCTTTATGGCAGGAAGTGGTGCTCCGGCGATGCGCTGGGCAGTTTTCACGACCCTCTGCAACGCCTTCTGGTCCGAGGCAGAGCAGTTCCCGTACCAGACTGTTGACTCTCGATGGTGCAGCGATAGAAGTTCACCAGGATGTCTGAGGACAGGTGGTTCTTCCTCAGAGTCCTCAAGAAGAAGAGGCGCTGGTGAGCCTTCTTGACCAGCTTGGAGCAGTTGGTCGTCCAGATGAGATCCTCGGAGATGTGGACTCCCAGGAACTTGAAGCTGCTCACACGCTCCACAGCCGTCCCTTTAATGTAGATGGGTGGATGTGGGTCAGCATTCCTCCTGTAGTCCACGATGAGCTCCTTGGTCTTCTCAGTGTTAAGCAGCAGGTTGTTTGTGTCGCACCACTCAGCCAGACGATCCACCTCCTCCCTGTAGGCGGTCTCATCGTTGTCACTGATGAGGCCAATCACCGTGGTGTCATCTGCAAACTTAATGATGGTGTTGGAACCATCAGCAGGTCTGCAGTCGTGGGTGAAGAGGGAGTAGAGAAAAGGGCTCATCACACAGCCTTGTGGTACACGGTGTTCATTGTGATTGTAGATGAGCAGCGGTTATCCAGCCGGACATGTTGGGGCGGTTGGTCAGGAAGTCCAGTAACCATTTGCAGATGAGGGAACTGATGCCCAGGTCTGTCAGTTTCCTGATGAGTTGTGAGGGTGGATTGTATTGAACTGAACTGAAGTCTATAAACAGCATTCTGGCGTAGGTGTTGTTGTTGTCCAGGTGTGAGAGGACAGAGTGCAGTGCGATGGAGACTGCATCCTCTGTGCTCCTGTTCTGGCAGTATGCGAATTGGTGGGGGTCCAGGGTGGGGGGGAGACAGGATTTGAAGTGTGCTAGGACCAGCTGCTCTAAGCACTTAGTGATGATGGGGGTGAGTGCTACTGGGCGGTAGTCATTGAGGCTAGATGGGTTGGAGTTTTTGGGTATCGGGACGATGGAGGTGGATTTGAAGCAGGCCGGTACCACAGCGTGGGCCAAGGACAGGTTGAATATGTCTGTCAGGACTCCTGCAAGCTCCCCAGAACACGCTCTGAGAACATGACCGGGGATGCCATCAGGACCTGCAGCCTTGTGGACATTGATCCTGCTCAGCACCGCTCCTACATCGGTGGGGGAGAGAGTCAGAGGTTGGTGGTCTGGTGTCGTGTCTGTTTTGGTTGTGGTTGTGGGGTTCCCTCGCTCAAAACGAGCATAAAAGTTGTTGAGCTCATTGAGGAAGGAGACATCAGAGGATGCGGGGGAGGGTTTGGTGGTCCTGTAGTCTGTAATGGTCTGGAGTCCTTGCCACATGCGTCGGGGGTTGGAGTTGGAGAAGTGTTCTTCTACCTTCTTTTTGTAATGGTGTTTGGCTTTTTTGATGCCCTTCTTTAGATTAGCCCTGGCTGTACTGTAGGCGTGTGCATCTCCTGACCTAAAGGCGGTGTTGCGGGCCTTCAGGAGGAGACGAACATCCCGGTTCATCCAAGGCTTCTGGTTGGGGTACATGGTGATCCGTTTCTGGGTGGTGACACTGTCTGTGGTTTCGGAGATGTATGCAGTACAGATGAGGCGTACTGGTCCAAGTCTGTGTTGGTGAACATATTCCAGTCTGTGTTTTTAAATCTGTCCTGGAGCACTGCGTCTGTCCCCTCTGGCCACACTTTAATTGTCCTCACAGCAGGTTTCACACGTTGGATGAGTGGTGAATACTTAGGTGTGAGGAACAGGGAGAGATGGTCCGATTGTCCAATGTGGGGGAGGGGTGTTGCTTTGTAGGCTCCAGCCAGGTTGGAATAAACATGGTCTAAAGTCTTGTCTCCTCTGGTGTGGCAGGAGACATGTTGGTGGAATCTGGGGAGGACTGTCTTTAAGTTGGTGTGGTTGAAGTTGCCAGCAACAATAAAAGCAGCCTCGGGGTGTTTATTCTGGTGTTTGTTAATGGCTGCAGAAAGTTCTTTCAGGGCCAACCTAGCATTAGCGTCAGGGGGGATATATACTGCAGTGAGTATGATCGAGGTGGGCTCTCTGGGGAGATAATAAGGTCTGCATTTGACCATTAAAAACTCCGCATTAGGTGAGCAGTGACTCTCAGTAGTAGTGGAGTTCATGCACCAAGCATTGTGTAGAGTCTGAAACGGAGCTCTGGGGCAGTTTCCAAGTTTTTGTGAGCATTCGGTGAATTTGCCGGGACGTCCCCTTTCAGGAAGACAGCTGGATGTTTTTCAGATGTGAATAATTGAATATTTTAGAATGATGGACTTCAGATTGTTTTTAAAGACTTTGTATCTTTTCTCACACTGTTAAGCATGGAGGTGCTCAAACTGCTGCTGATCATTTAATCAGCGTGTTTGATTAGCAGTGCCTGGCTGCTAATTACCCTCTGAACTCCTGTGGAAGCACACGACCTGATATGTAAAACCTGGGAACTGAAAGAGGCTGTTTCTTTGTACTTTCTTTGTACTGCACCAATGTTTTGGCTTCAGAAGCCCTCAATGACTATAAAACTGATGCTTCAGAAAGGAGCTTCACAAATGGGTGACGTCACTGTGTCCATCCTTAAACAATGCACTAAAACAAATGATTGTAGTGTTAGCGTAGCTCCAGCCCCGGTTCCACACACCTGGGTGGAAACAGTCAGAAATCCCAGCCTGAGAGAATCCGGAGCGGAAACAGGAAGCTCGTTTTCTCCTCCTCACAGATTACTGGGATTGGTCTCTCATGCACTTTTTATTTGTTATCATATTCATAGAAGGTTTTAATAATGATGATGTGTGAATGAGTGTGTGTGTGTGTTCAGGCAAAATGTGTGAAGAAAGGAAGCAGAGAAACTCCCACGCCACAGAGCTGTGGAAAAATTACATTTTCTCTCGCCCCTCTCTCTCTTTTCTCGCTTTTATCTTTTTCTCATTCTGATTTTGCATCATTCTTCTTTCACTGGGTTGATTTTCATTTTCTCTGCGTGTCTGAAGCTTTTATTTTGTGCAAACTGTTGCCTGTCAAACTATCATAGTAATCATTTTAAATGTTAACATCAAAGCCTTTTGTTAAGTCGGGCTGAGGAGCCGAGGATTAGGACTCTGTTCACAAATGTGCTTGGGTGAACCTGTGCCTTCATCTCACAGCGACCACAGAAGAAGCGGCAGCTGTTACTGATAGTTATTAACAATGATCGGTTTCTGCTGTGACAGTCAGAATAGATGTCAGGAACATGAAAGCAGTGATCGCTGGTGCAGACGACATTTTCTGGACACACTTTGAGTCAAAGACCCCAGTCACCCATCACATAGACTCTTCACCCTCCTGCCCTCTGGGAGGCGCTACAGGAGCCTCCGGACTAAGACCACCAGGTACCGGAACAGCTTCTTCCCCACAGCTGTCAGACTCCTGAACTCTGCCTCCTGACATCTGACCCACGTTAAACTCATGGACTGAACATACACACACCCACAACCACCTAGCACTTTACCACTACTGTATAGTTCTGTGTAGATAATCATTCTGTACATACGATAATTTTTAATCCCACAACTGTTTATAACTTACATAGTTCACATTCTGTATAACTGTATATCTCAGATTTCTGTATAGTTTTTATTTCATATTTATATCCTGTTCATAGCCTGTACATAGCTTGTACTCACTACAGCCTGTACATACTTATAGTTATAGAATATTCATAACATACTTCACACTGTGTACATTATAACATACCATAATAGACCCATTTCTGTAATATACTTACACATCTCTATTATTGCTAATATATATTGTAATATATCTATATCACGACTGAAGCACTTTCTGGATGGATGCAAACTGCATTTCGTTGCCCTGTACCTGTGACATGTGCAATGACAATAAAGTTGAATTCTATTCTATTCTAATTCTAGTCTCTTAGAACCAACTGAGCATCATTTAGACACCACAGCCTACCTGAGTATTGGTGCTGACCATGTACATCAGCTTCTGATCACAATGAAATCTCTGAGGAATGTTTCTTCATCTATTACATGAAGTTAGCTGAAAGGCTGAGTGAGGCTTGAAAGCAGAGCTATGAAAGACTCGATGAGCGACTCAGAAACCGAATCCAACCCGCTGAAGGCTCTTTGGATCGGACTCTCTGACGAGTTTGGACCGGAGACCACGGACTGCCTCGGCCTTTCAGCTCGCACTGTGACATCACAGTTGGCCACTGTGTGTAAGCTGACATGAGAAGTGATGTCATGAATGCTTCCTGTCGCTGACATGATGGGATTTCTTCCTCGAGTGTTAGAGTTAGTGTTCGAAGCCTGAGAGCTGAGACCGATTTAGATGTTCCTCTGTCAGTTTGTTTAAAAAAAAAGACACACACACACACACACACACACACACACACACACAAAGTGCTCATTAGCCATGTATGGTGTATGTGTGCCAGAAGTCATTTGTTTGTCTTTAAGCAGCTAAACTCTCTTTTATCCAGCTGATAATACAACGATTAGCATCTCAAAACCACAAAAGAGCTTTTTAATCAAACCTCAGGCTCTCTCACACTCACACACACACACACACACACTCTCACGCTCACACTCTCACAAACACACACACATACTCGGGGGTCCCAGGCCTCCTGTTGTGTAGCGTGTGATGATTACAAAGATGATTTGTGTTAGTGTGTGTGTGCACTGACTGGTAGTTTACATAGAAATGCACCAATGAGCTCATTTTCTGGTTTTATATATACAGTTAAGCCCAAAATTATTCATACCCTATGCAAAAATTGCTAATTTCATATTTTTGTCTATGAAAAGATGGACTGAGAAAACTTTGGTTTCAATCCATTTTAGTTATGGCAGATTACAAACCAATACATCAAATCTGGTTTCTTTGCTGTTGACTTAAAGGTTACATAATCAACATTTTAGGTTTTTATGCATGTCCATAATTATTCATACCCCTGTATGATCATAGAATGATCATGGAGTTTAAGCTATTGTTGGGTGTCAAAAGTAGGGGTCATCATTATTAATGCCAAACCTATAACCCACTACCCTTATGCAATCCCTTTTGCACCCTGTTATGTCATAAACTGAAATAAATTCAGTGACTGTGTGCATTCATTCTCACTTCATGGTCAACAGTCAAACCATTGACATGGCGAAGAAGAAGGAACTGAGTGAAGACCTTCGGTCGCGCATTGTGAATGCACACAAGGATGGTAAAGGCTATAAAGCTATAGGAAAGCAATTTCAAGTGCCAGTGGCTACGGTACAGAGCATTATCACCAAGTTCAAGAAGTTCCACACTGTAGAGAATCTCAAGGGGCGTGGCCGGAAACCAAAGTTGACATCAAGATTGTCAAGAAAAGTTGTGAGACAGGTCAGCAATAATCCTCGGATCACCACCAAAGCTATCCTGAAAAACTTAAGTGACTCTATCAAGGCAGACACTCCAACGCACATTGCACAATGAGGGCCTCCGTGGATGCCGGCCAAGGAAGACTCCACTCCTCCAGCCTAGGCATGTAAAAGCCAGACTAGCCTTTGCAAAAGCACATATCGACAAGGATGCAAGCTTTTGGTTGTCGATGCTGTGGTCTGATGAGACAAAAATGGAGCTTTTTGGCCACAGGGATGTGGCCTTCGTTTGGAGAAGGAAAGGTGAAGCGTTCCAACCGAAGAACACAGTCCCAACAGTCAAGCATGGTGGTGGAAGCATTATGCTTTGGGGATGTTTCTCTGCCAGTGGGCCTGGCAATCTAATCAAAGTGAATGGCATCATGAAAAGGGAACAGTACATGGAGATATTGGAGGAAAACATCAAGCAGTCAGCAGAAAAACTTGATCTGGGGCAGCAGTGGATCTTCCAGCAGGACAATGATCCTAAGCACACAGCGAAAGTAGTCAAGAAATGGTTAAAGGACAATAATGTGACTGTTTTGGAGTGGCCAAGCCAGAGCCCAGACCTGAACCCGATCAAAAATCTGTGGAGGAGCTTAAGACACGAGTTTCAGCAAGAAGACCTTCTAACCTCAATGACTTGGAGACCTTTGCAAAGAGGAATGGGCAAAAATCCCTGCTGAAGTCTGCAGAAACCTGATCAGCAACTACCGAAAGCGTTTGCAAGCTGTCATTGCAAACAAAGGCTATGCAATTGACTATTAATCATGGGGTATGAATAATTATGGACATGCATAAAAACCTAAAATGTTGATTATGTAACCTTTAAGTCAACAGCAAAGAAACCAGATTTGGTGTATTGGTTTGTAATCTGCCATAACTAAAATGGATTGAAACCAAAGTTTTCTCAGTTCTTCTTTTCACAGACAAAAATATGGAATTAGCAATTTTTGCATAGGGTATGAATAATTTTGGGCTTAACTGTATATGAGTGTATATATATGTATATATGTGCATGTGTGCAGATGGTAATGAGCAGACCAGCTTTAAAGGACTCTGCTCCAGTTTGACTCTGAACCTCTGATGAAATAATTTCTACATTTCTACCTTAAGATACTCGTCACTCAGCATCTCTCAGCTCAGATGTTTCATATTCTAGCAGTGTGCCTAATATTTTGCATGCATTATAGCATCATGTTATCTCACTTTGCACTTTGCAGCTTATTTGTGGTTCCTTGAGTGTAAAGAATGATGCACTGAGCCCTTATTCTCCACTCCCTGTGCTCCCCGTGCATTATATGCTACTACTTGACTCTTTATGCTCTGATTTTTTCTTTTCTGTCTCCCCTCAACCTCCAACTGGTGGCTGCCTCTCCCTGAGCTTCATACTGTGGGAGTTCTTCCCGTTAAAATGGAGTTCTTTTTCCTTGTGCTTGTTCATAAAGGATCACTGGGGCTGTCTCTCAGATATTTTGTGGTCTTTACCTTGCAAAGTGTCTTGAAGTGGCTGCGAAAGAGCACCAGATAAATAAAACGTAATTGATGTGAACTACTTCTGAAAAGGGCATGGCTGTGCACCCTGCAGCATCCCCCCCCTCCAGATATATTTTATGAATTAAGACATCCTTTAATGTGACACTGAATTTGATCTCTGAGTCACAGTCGGGATGACAGAGGGTACGAGAATTGCAACTTGGAGATGGAGATAAACCTTCAAAAACCCAAATGAAACGATAAACTAATGTAGTTTATGCAGTAAGACAAACTGACTCATGTGTGGCAGGCGGCACAAACAGAGCCTCTAAAATAAAATTAAAATATTTGTATTTTGGCAAAACATTTGCTTGATGCTGCATCATAAAAACATATAAGGCAGGATTCTCCTGATGCCACTGATGACCAGAAATGGAGGAGGAGCTTACTGACGTGATTTCAGAGCAGCGAGAGCTGAACAACAACGTTTCACTTCAATTTATTTTTCATACCAGCAAATCACAAGAACAGTCACCTTGAGGCGCTTTATCTGCTAAGGACCTTAAAATAATACAGAGAAAACCCAACAATCACATGACCCCCAGCGAGCAAGCACTTTGGCGACAGTGGGAAGGAAAAACTCTCTTTTAACAGGAAGAAACCTCCGGCATTTTAATAAACTTAAAGCAGCAAAAAAGAAAACAATGTGAACAGGAATGTGCGGAAAAGCTTAATCACACATTGGTCATGAGAAAGTGACTGTGGGCGTGGTCTGCGGTGTCGCTGCAGGGGAGGCAGACGCACCTGAGCAGCATCCGCAATCACGCCTCCTCGTCTTAAAGTGTGGGCTCACTCCTGTCGTTGTTTTTGTTGTTGGTGATGTGTTTGGCTGGCGGCTGAAAAGCTGCAGCCGTGTGTGTTAATAAAAGAGATGCAGAACAGCATCTGCCGTGGCGTCGTTACAGTGACCAGCGCTCTGCTGCAGACTGGTTGTCGGGGTTTCGTTCCCTCCTGTCTAATTCATGAACCATTTTGCATCCAACTTGATGATTATTCATTGATTTCTGTCACCACGCAGCCACTCTATTAATATTTTCTATTTTCTTTCTTGTCAGACCCTCCAATAGGACCCTTACTGCTAAATTAGTGTTTTTCAGTGCTGATTGCAAGCAGTGGGGCTCGAAGCTCTGCACAATTTTCCTTTTTCTTCTTTCATTTACTTTTTCTCAATGAAAACCTGCAAGCAAATGGAGCAAAGCAACATTTATTCATCGGATCTCCGTCAGCCGCTAGTTATCCTGGACTAATTGTAGTTTTTCCAAGAACTAATTTGACACACTTAAATACCATTAATCAAGCCGAAACAAGCAACAAAGCTTCTGCGTTTATGAGATTTTGATGAATTCAACATGGAGCACGACTTGGCATGACGGAGCTTTGCAGAGACTGTGGTTCTGCTGTGGTTCTGCTGTGGTTCTGCTTGGTCAGGGGACTCTTTCTGATGTCTTAGCTAAGATAAGTCCCATCATCATCATCATCAGTGGATACAGCTGCAGAATCTCTTGCCTGCTTAGGATTTGGTTTCTTTTGCAAATATGTCCGCTCAGTTTACAAATGGGACAATGTACGTCCTCAAAATCCAAGTCTTCCACTTCATCCTCAAGCTTTTAAGGTGTTTCCAAACCTGATGACATATGCAATATGCAGTATCTAAGGGGATGCACCGGAGATGTATACCTCCATATCCTATCATGAAAAAAAAGTGGATAAATTCAGCGACAGTACCAAAACAAATAGAAGAGTATACCATCTGTTTAATCAATCACAGATCACAGAAGAAGGTGTAACAATGTTTTAACATGACCTTAGAACGTGAAACTGTCACGAACTAAGAAATTATCTGCCTTTGAATAAAAAACCCGTCAACAAGGACAGTGAAGACCTTCGTATGTCATTATCAACACACAGTGTTGGGAAGGTTACTTTTAAAATGTATTCCATTACAGAATACTGAATACATGCCCCAAAATGTATTCTGTAACGTATTCCGTTACGTTACTCAATGAAGTAACGTATTCTGAATACTTTGGATTACTTAATATATTATCATGCTGTTTACAACTACATGAATGTCCTATTGCTGTGATTTATTACTGTTACTGAAGGTCCGCGGCTCGAACGTAGTAAATGGACCTCTGGCTAATACGTCGGGTTCGTGTCGGGCTGGTAGCAGTTTTGTTGTCTGGGTCAACTTTGCTTGCGGGAGACAGAGAGAGTTGAAAGGCTGCTCCAACGGAACTTATTTTTTCCGGAGGAAAACACGAACACAGTGTACAGTTGAGTCTTAATAGCTTACTTACAGCTGGGCTCGTCAGGCACTCTTCTTGGCTGCAGTGGTTATTATTATATTTACATGCTTCCAGCTCCCGTTTTTGCTCCGTGACAGCTCGGACTTTTCCTTTCTCTCCTCCCTCGCTCACAGACACATAACGTGTATGGCAGTCCATTCTCCCTGCAGCACGGACTACACTGCCCATCAGGCTACATGCTTTAGAGCTATGCCTGTAGCATTCTGCCTTTTAGCTTAGTCCCCAGGAAACACGCAGAGAGAGGCGTCACCCTGTAACCATGGCAGTAACGCTGCCGCCTGGAACAACACAACGTAGCTGTCAAACAAACCCAAATAATCCTGACCCGCGACAATATGAAACAGGGAAGTACCGCCGTGTAATCCATTTATTTCACCAAAGTAACTGTATTCTGAATACCACCTTTTTAAACGGTAACTGTAACGGAATACAGTTACTCATATTTTGTATTCTGAATACGTAACGGCGGTACATGTATTCCGTTACTCCCCAACACTGTCAACACAGCACTTCAACAGTTTCTCTCCTGCTGAGACAGCTACAGAAATCACAGAATGAAGTTTCTTAGAAAAGAGAGAAGCTATTCTGTGATTGTCCATCATAACCTCACCTCCTGTTTGAGCAGCAGCTGCTCTACTCCAAGGTCCCTCTCGATGCCTGAGTGTGTCACCTTAACTCGTTTACAGTCCTGCCTTTGTGCTTTCTGAGAATCATCCTGCATGTAGACAGCTCGGAGAGCTGAACGTTGCCTGGCTGAATGTGGAGTCATTTTTTTTCTGGGAAGAAAACAATGTCAGGCAGAATATTTAGACTGCATCTGTGAATTGTCAGTGAATTTCTGGCAGTTATTGCTCCCAAAGCCATTTCACAGAACTGCATCAGTGTTTCTTTCTTTGGAAATATCTGGAAGGGTCATCTGTTCTCGACACCACACAAGGGCATAAATCGGGTACCTGTCGAAAACATTAAGCCTAAATACCGTATGGAGGAAACTGAAGTTCTGATTTCAGGTTGAATGTACATCAAGCGGTAAATCTGGGTCTTTTTCCGGACTTGGTTCTCCTCTTCAACGCAGTCAGACAAATCAGTCAAACAAATGGCCTGGATGGATCAATCTACAAATTCCCAGCAGAGAACCGGCAGCTCCACACCCAGTCCTGCCTCGCTCCTGCTCCTCATGGTTACGTCTAACGAAGGTTGCTCATCAGCATCACATGTAAAAATTCTTAAGGGATGTTTACACCAGATGCTACTAAAACATGTTTCAACCAGAAAAATTGCAGAATAGCTGCTGGTGATGCAAAGTGGTTGATCCTAAGTTAGACTTTTCTCAAGTCTGAGGCGAGCGAGTGCATCAATTACCTGTGAATTGATTCATATGTGGACGGGAGATCGGTTCTTGTCCATCCCATCGCAAGACCTGAAATCAGGAGAAAGAAATCTGCATAATTAATTAATCGTAGAGTAGGGATTAGTTTAAATAAATTAAAGTGCTTAATTCCAGCTGCAATATGTTAAAATAATGTGCAATAAAAGGATCAAATCTTTCAGGTGTCACAGGTGGAATGAGTCTTTCACTGAACGTGCTTGTGTGACTGGAGGAGGTGTGAAGGATTAATGCTCTCTGTAACGTGGACAGCATCCTCCTATCTGACACCGCCATCAGAGTCAAGCTTCTCACCCTCAGTGTTGCTGGCTGTATGGATCTGTTTGTTCAGTCTGTTGTGATCTGCTACCCTCAGTCTGCTAGCACAGCACGGCACGGCACAGCACAGCGGCCGGCTCTGGCCACTGCAGACTCATAAATCATCCTGAGCACCGTCTGGCAGATGTTATAGAACTAGTTGTTTCATAAAATAGAGACCGCACTGGCTTTGGCGCTTCGTCTAGACGGCGTCTGTGTAGTCCACTTTGTTTATTTGAGTTTTTATTTTATTAATATTAACACAATTAAATGTATGCAATGTCCAAAGCTAAATACATACAGCGGGTCATTTAATGGATGTGTTGGCAGGATTGGCAGCTCTGGGTTTTGCAGGAGCTCATCACCCTCAGGCCTCGGAAGCTTACCACTATGGAAGAATCATGATGGTTTAAATGAGCTCTGCTTCTTTTCAAATAATTTTTCCTATTCAGCTTTAGAGGGGGAAAAGTACTTACCTAGGCCCGCATTCTTTTTAATGACCAGCAGGGGGCGACTCGTGTAGTTTTAAAGTCTGCCCACCTTATCTATGACATAAATGGTAAATTGTAAATGGCCTGTATTTGTATAGCGCTTTACTAGTCCCTAAGGACCCCAAAGCGCTTTACACATCCAGTCATCCACCCATTCACACACTGGTGATGGCAGCTACATGTAGCCACAGCCACTCTGGGGCGCACTGACAGAGGCGAGGCTAACATAAACATGATCCTAATTAGTCGAGGCTCAAATGCTACTACATGGTATTCATTTATGAATTAGTTTCCAGATTAGTGTCCACTGCACTGCAAAGACACCAGTCACTAACATTTGCACTAAAAAAGGAGAGCCTTCAAGGACGGGAGTTTGCATGTATTACTATTTCACAGATGATATTTTACCACAGACTTTATAGTAAAGATGCAGACTGTGTAACAGATCCTCTTCAGTAACCTTCATGTACTAACTTTTAATCTACTTTTCATGACAAGAACTCTGCATATGCTGAGTCGTGCTAAATATATAAAAAAAACGAAGCTCTGACGTTTCTGCAATTTGCACTGAAATCCTTCTTTGTTTAAACTGTGAAGTGATGTGAAACCAAGAGTAGCCAATTATCTCTGACAGCGAGGAAACAGTGTGAGGGGAAGAAGAAAACTAAAAGAGGGTGGTGCGTACTTTTACTTTTAAATTTTTTTTTTAGTTTTGATTTTCATTAAGAAGAAAATAATTAAAAGACTTAAAAATGAGAGGAAACAATTTCACAGGATTTCGAGTTAACGCGAGGCACAGCTGACAGATTTCGTGCTTGGAAATGTGTGTGTATACATGTGTGTGTGTCTGTGAGGCTAATTGGGACAAGACTAATAAAATACACACACACAGAGTTATGTATCCAAGACTTCAGAGGACATGACTTGCGTTTATTTGCAGTCTAACTTTAACCAGAGCTGCAGGTTAACCTGGACCTGACCTTCAAACCTGGATTCACCTTAAAAGTGAATCATTTACATTGTGGCGACTTTGCTCTTTGACACGTCCTGATAATTTAACTCTGTAAACAGATTAAAGTCCCACAAAACGAGTAACATCTGGACCACACACACACACACACACTCCGAGGCCTCCATCTTTTTGTCTCCTCATCTGGCAGATGAGCCCAAATATACACATGTTTGTATAATCCTGAATCGCATCAGTGACGACTGGTGTCAGAGCAAACCTGCAAGCTAGTGTGTGTGTGTGTGTTTGTGTGTGTGTGTGTCTGTGTGTGTCTGTGTGTGTCTGTGTGTGTGAGGTTGCTGTCATGATTTGCACAGTTGTTTTCAGACAGATTGTAGCTTTGCATTACTGTTCAGAGCCAAAAGCAGCAGCAGTGTGTGTGTGTGTGTGTGTGTGTGTGTGTGTGTGTGTGTGTGTGGACTCCTGTGGTCCAGACCTTTTTTAGACAGCAAACAACTCATTCATTATTCAAAACGAGCTTCCTCCCTCTCCGCCTCATCAGTTGTTTGTCGGCTGTGTAGTTGTCAAAACTTCTCCAGATAAACAGATAAATCCGGCGCCTTCAAATCTTATTGATCATCGGAAAAGGTCACGCGGGACGCGCGATGCGTGTTCATGAAACACTTCCTGCCAGTGAGTCGTGTCTTTGTTCTCTCCGGCTCTCCTCTGAAGAGTTTCCTCCTCTGGCTCTGCCTCACGCCGCTCCTTCTGTTCAGCACAGACACTGAGTCACTTCACAGTAAATTGGATTTCCTGAACTCTGATTAGTTTGTGTTGTAATTGAGTTTGTGGATGAGACGTCTTTCTCTGATCCAACTTTATTTCAGACCAGTGCTGTGCCCATGTGGCCCATTAGGTTTGGGTTTGTTTAAGCTGTATGATAAAGACAAATATCAGAAA
This sequence comes from Oreochromis aureus, assembly GCF_013358895.1. Taxonomy (NCBI): domain Eukaryota; kingdom Metazoa; phylum Chordata; class Actinopteri; order Cichliformes; family Cichlidae; genus Oreochromis; species Oreochromis aureus. The sequence continues at coordinate 3,139,792 of NC_052961.1, forward strand.
CCAGACGATGTTACATTTAAAGTCTCGTGAATTCTGGAGTTGCAGCTATGACAGTAGATGAGAACTCTATGAAAAACAAAGCATAGCCACTGATCTGGTGGAAGTCAACAGGCTGAAGCCACGCCCCTTTAAGCCAAGTTACTTCTGATTGGTTCCCCTTGTAAACAGAATAGATTAATACATGCACACACGTAGACATGCAGCAGCTTTAACACCTGTCACCTGTAACTACCTGACTCATGAATACAGAGTACTCCTTTCACTACTATGCTGATGACTCTGAACTATTTCATCCTTTTTCAGTCCTTGTGGCTCGGGTTGCTCATGTCTTTAGACACTTATCATTTTGTTAAGCTTTGTGACCGCAGCAAAATCTGTTCACAAGTAAGCAGAAGGATGACTTCTGCGATTTTAAGTCCAAGTTATTATCCTGATTAGTCAGCTCGGTGTGTCTGAACAAAGTGGACCCTTCACATGTAGAAAAACAGTTGTCAGCAAGAAGAAGTGCTTAAGTTTGAAACCAGCTTGAACAATAAAGTTTGACCTGAGATTAAATCATGGAAGGAAAACAGAAAACAGCTGATGTGAAAGGAAATTAATGAAGCATAAAGTCAGGGGCAGGTTTGAAGGTAGTGCTGAAGGCTTGCTGTTGTCTAAAACAATAATCTATAGCATCCATTGCATGAATATGTACAGCTGATCATCACACTGCTTAGGTTTGTCAGGTTTTGTGGCTATTTTGATTTGAGCAGAAATCTTCAAACCTCTGCAGGAATCATTGGCCAGCTTCAGTATTTCTCAGTGTGGTGTGACGCCACAGGGGAGCCTCAATAAGGCTTCATTAATTCAACTTTCACTTTAGAGGAAGCTATTAAGTAATCAAGGGTTACGCTTGTTCCTAACAAGAGCTAATCAGGAGGAAATTATTGTTTCTCCATCTATGTGATGTCGGTCTAATGTGCATGCTGCTCATTTTTATGACTCCTGCAGAGTTCTTTTTCACGGCAACTGCAAACAGAGTAAGGAGCCATATTTACGCAGTGCATAAGTGGATTAATTAGATGATTTCTTTTTTCTATTCTGGTGAAGAACGTGTGCAGTACACGAGCAGAACTGAAGCTTATTCCCACTTTTTTATGTGCTGATGCTGCATATGTGGGGAAAAATTTTTTCTCTGAGGCTCATTGTTTGTGACAGATTGGCGACCTGTCGAGGGTGTACATCGCCTCTCAGCAGCTAGGATAGGCTCCCCCCCCTGCGACCCTGAATTAGATAAGTGGAAGAGAAGAGATGGAAGCATTTCTTCTGCTTATCTGAAGGTTCAGGTTGCATTAGTACCAGACTAAACAGCTGAGATATACAATCTCCAAAGCTGGCTCTCAATAAAAATATTGGGGTGGGGCACCAAAAACAGAATTTCCAGTTTTATTATGCTGTTGTCAGATATATGTTACTTAAAAATATGGCAAAAACGAGAAAAAGGGAGGCAGGCAAATGTTGGGGGTAGGCAGTGCCCCACCCGAGGCACCCCTTAGTGGCGCCCCTGACTATGGGGTCTCCACCTGTGCTGGGGAGGCTTCTGGAGGTGTCATATGAGTTGAGGATCGGAACGTGGCCTGACTGATAATCACAACCTTTGTCAGTCCAGTACAACGAATGAATTCTGCAGATAAATCATAAACCCCGCATCACTGTCACGCTCCATCGTCACATCACTCGTGCAGATCCCCAGAAACTCCCTCGCTTGGGCTACCAAGTCTCATCCTATCGAGAGGCAGCGATACTTTTCCTTCATAGCACAGATCGCAGCACAGCCGAGGAGGAACTCCTTCTTGCTACCACATGTAATATTGAGAGGTGAGGCTCTACATCCACGTAAAGATGGATTCCTTAATGAGAGGCAGCATTCACCATGTTTTGATAAATTATTATTTTTAATAAATGTAAACAAACTTTCTAATTGCAGCCTCTAAGAGCTGTTTATTTTCCTTCAACTGTTATTATCCATGAAAGACATTTGCCTCCATCTTTACCTCCTCCTCCTCCTCCTCTTCCTCCCATTTCACTCTGTTTTTCACCAAAATAAAAATCTCTGATGTTTTTTCAGTTTGATTTTCCTCGAATCAAACCCAGACACCTATTATTGATAACACCATAAAGGTATGTTTCCCCTTCCCCTCCCTCTCACCCGTCTCTTCTTCTTCTCTGTCCACTCAGTCATATTAGCAGCTGTTAACAGGAGCTCATAATCCCCTCCGAGCTAAACTCCGACACATAAAGGCAGCGAGGGGCTCGATCGCAGCCGGCAGGAGAGCAAACCTCGCTCCGTCTCGGTCTCCATTGAGTCATCAGCGGGTCTTTGTGTTGTCATGGTGACCCCCACCAATCGCAGCATTGTTTCCCACCGTGGTGATTGACAGGACGGCATGGTAACTCGTGGCAACAGGTTGTCACAGTGGGGGATGATGCAGTTTTGGGAGGGGGGGTGTGTGCTCGCGGTATTGTTTTGTTGTTTTGTTCCATCCTTTCGACTTGTGACCGGGACAAGAAAGGGTTAATCTGATTTCTGAGGGCACGTCACACTCGTCCTGCAGGTTCTCATGGCCATTAAATCCAGTTTTGCTCTAAAGGGAAAAACTCCAATTTCACGCCTTTTTTAATGACATAATTATTGGAGATGGTTGAACTTTGGTTGGTCGGTGTGACAAAGCAACAGCGGTTTGAACCGTTTCATCGAAGGTTACAGACTTTGATTCAAACAGTCTCTGTGGATCTGTGAGGATTTAAAGGTCCGAACAGAAGATGACAGAATACAAATGAATGTTTTTTTCTATAGTAAAACATTCAAATCATTCAGTTTAAGCAAATGTACACACCTTAGTGCTGATTTAAAGTGGGTCAGAGTGAATAAATTATACACAGTAATGTGTAAGACAAAGAGCAGTCACCTCAGTTTGAAATGATTTATTACAGGAGAAGATTGTTTACCATCCCCACAAACATGATGCAGATAGAAACTGAGGAGTGATGAGTAAACATGCTGCCAGAGCCTCCACATGTATTCAGAGCAGCGTGCACGGACGTGCGAGGCAGAGCAGGAAATCGAAGCTTAAACGGACGACTAAAACAGGAAGGCGTGTTTGGTATACGAGATGAGATCAAAAAGTTCTGTAAGCAGGTCCAAAAGCTGGACCTGATTTAAAATTTCACATTCAGGATCATCGTCTCAGTTTTATTTCTAAACAAACAGTTCTTTCTGGACTCTGTATCACCCTGCTAGGAAGAAAAGATAAAGACCATCCATCACTGCTTATTTTGGCTCAGGTGCTCGAGATCCCAACCTGCTCTCACCCCTGGATGGCACCGCTTCATCAAAGCTGCCGGCGTGGCGTCGTATGAGGCGTCCTGTGGCTAAACCTGATCATTGAGAGGGAGAGAAAAAGCCATTTTGCAAAGTGAAGAACAGCTGACAAAGAGGGATGCACACCTGGATCTGTGGGCTGGTAAACCTGAAAGAGTGCGCCACCACCTCACCTCCAACTTCCCCTTTGTGAACATCTGTGTACATCTGTTAATGTGGCCGTTATCTCAGAGCATTAGCTCAGGAGGCATCTGACGTGTTGGAGATCCACAGTATGTTGCCTCTGAGGTCCACTAGTATTATTCTGTTTTATTATTTATTGTGTGTGTTTTCATGTTTTGTCTTTATATTTTGGTCTCTTGTCAGCACGAATACATTTTATATACTTTCTGTCAGCTTCTTTAAATTTTTTTACGTACTCTGTGTTTACAAATGATCTGATTGTTTCAGTGAATAACGCGTGAGCCCGGCTGATCTGCGAGGGACCACAGGCAGCCCTGCGCCCACGGCGAGCACCAACAAAAGGCCTGATTTTAATAGATTGGTTCCTCTCAGCCTGTTGTGTTATCCACATTGATTTTGTCCATCTGCAGTGTCAACAGCGCGATGTGTTCGGGGTCGGGCTTTACAGCCTCGGATGTTCACCGGCACGAAACACAACAGAGGGATTTGTAGATTTATTGATTTTTCTCCTGAGAGCTTCTCATGCGTAAAAAACCCTCCTGTCCCCGGTTCAATACAGCCCTGATCGGTGATGTGTGTGTGTGTGTGTGTGTGTGTGTGTGTGTGTGTGTGTGTGTGTGTGTGTGTGTGTCCTTACAACAGATTAAGCTGACACCCGTTGATCGTTCCTGTGCATTAATCTCATGTTTATGGGTTAAGTGGCCCACGCAGGCGGTTCCAGCCACAGGGGAGATGTCACACACGCAGGTGCGCGATAAAGAAATGTGCAATGAAACAATCAGTTATTATTTCCCTACTTTTGGAATTTGAGACGAGGACAGAGGAGAGGAGCCTGAAAGAAATCGACTCGAGTGAGGTAACAAACTTTATTTGTGGCTCATTAACACTGTTTGCTATGAAAGATGCAAGTAGAGGATTACTGATGACAGCAAAGTCTGAGTCATGTGGACACGTCACAGGTGAAATACTGCTTTTGCCTTCCAGGACTGAGGCAAGCGATCACTGAACTTCATAGACGTTTTTTATAGGACCAATGATGTCAGAAAACTAAAGAAACTGATCTGAAGTCAGTTGGCAGTAAGATGTGTTGTGTTCAAATGTGAGCTGACAGAAGCGCGTTACTTTGTTGAGATTAGGAAGCGAGTAGATGAAACATTTCTATAACTTTAAACTTGATGTTCGTCTCGTATTCATGATCAAACAAAACAAAGACAGCTCTTTATACTAAATACATACAGTAATTCCCACAATGATCCATAAAGGCTTCAGTCTTAGTTTTAATCGAGTTCGCGTTATAAAGAACTTTAGTCACTCTCCATCTCTTTCATACGAACCAGGCTGTGATCAGTGGAGTCTGCTCACAAAGCTCTTTTTAAATAGGATTAACATTTCAGAGGGATGTGAGGTGGAATATGTGGCTCCTGGTGATTTATCTTCTTGTTTTGGGATTTCAGGATAAGGTCTGTTTTAGATGTACAGGCCTGGTTGATGAAAATGCTGAAAAATAAAAGAAAAATGCTTCGTTTCCAATTTCTTTTTATCTTGAATTTGATTTAAGCAGAAAAACCAAGCAGAAGTAGTGATTTTAAAAAGAAAATGCTTTAATTAAGATAATTTCAATATGTTGAAATGATCCTGCCCCTGACTCGAGCTTGGGCTTGATGCTTTTCCTGCTGCTTGTGTTGGATTATTGTTCGTGCATCATGCTGTAGTGAACTCTGCACCTCTGATGGGAGTGGACTCTGAGGGCTCACTCTCAGGTTTGATGAAGACAAATCTCAACCTTCCCGACTGCCTGTGGCAGATTTTAGGTGTTGGTGCGTTCCACCATCACCAAGAAAACATGAAATTAATTCAGTTTTGTGTGAATGAAGTTCATCCACCCAGTATGAAACTTGGAAAAGGAATACCATGGTACAGAAATGTATGACACCAGGTTTATCCTTGTGCATAAATAATTATTTAAGAGATGCAGATGAACATTGGAAAATATAGGTTCATTTATTATAGATGCTTAACTTGAGATCGAGGAGACAACTCTGATATTCTATTTTTACACAGTTTCATATTTCCCTCCCACATCTACTCTCCAGAAAAGGAAACACAGGATGTCTCTGCACGATCAGTGAGCAGCTTGTGGCCAAAAACTGTGATAAAGACGCTGCATTAATAAAATTTATGGGTGCAAAGCACAGATACCAGCTGATTAGTGATAATTAAGACACTAATAAAATATTTGGGTTTAACTCACCATTTGTAGGACAGTCAGCACATGGAAATGAACAATATTTGCCAGGTAAATTAATTAAAGTGCTCTAAAAGGCTCCGGCAGTACAGTCACGGTTGCAGAGGTCCAGTTCACTGACTTGCATTAGGCCAAGCACCAATCAGCACTGGCTGCCAAGGGAAACCTTTAAAATATTTTTTCTACCAGCCTGTAAACTTGTTTATTTCTGCACAAACTGGCACTTGGACACGGGATCCTTCGGGGACCGTCTCGCTCTTGGAGCAGGTTTCGAGCAGCCGTTAGAGGACCTGGAGCTGCGTGTGTCGTTCACCAATCTCATGTTTCCACGAGACAAACTGTCACACTCGCTCGAGAACAGAGGAGGGGGAGATATCGTTTTCTTTTTTGAAATGCAAGAATGTGTCTCTGTGTGCGGGTTAAATTAGAGGACAAGCAGAGAGTTTGCTGAAAAATGAGAGGTAATTTTAGTCGTAGTTATTACTCGGGGAGGAGGTGAAAAATTACCAACCAAAGCAGGTAATATTAAAACCCTGCTGCACCTCTGGAGACCTATATTTCATCTGAATGAGACCTAAGCTGAACTGGTTTCTTGAAAATAGTTTTACAGCTTCTCGTACATTTAACGTCACAAACAGGAGGCCTGTGAGTCCTGATGATGGACAGACTGATGCTTTCTAAAACTTTGGTGTTTCAGACAGCCGTCTTTCATCGTCTCTTATCTTACCTCAGAGAATGTAAATCATTCAAATGCATATTCAAATGATCTTTTATAGGGACCCACGGGCGTAAAACAAGTTGTTCTTTGCTCTGTGAGAAGCTCGGAGAGTTTCGAGTGCGGTCCCCGCAGTCCTTCCTGTCCACATTATAAACCTGGAACAGCTGCTCCCTGCTTTTGATCAGACAACCTGAATCTGATAACGCCCACAGAGCCGCTCGCTTTCTGCAGATCCGCCGCAGCCAGGACTGAGAGAGGCAAAAATTTAAGGCTCGTTAACATTCATGAAAACGCTGTCCCACGGCTCCCACGCGCACACTCTGACATCAAACTTCCCTCCAACTGCAGCCTCTCAGAGAAGCTGCGGCTTTGGAGGGAAGGCGCTGTCCTCGGGGTGGTAATTACCCACAGTCGTTTACTTCATTTCATCTGACGGTGAGTCATGTTAATTTATTTCTCATCACATGTTGTTTCCTGTGCAGCAGCCCCGCAGCCTTTGATATCCACACAGATAAAATGCATTAATTGGTCTGCTTACACTTCCATAATTTCCCACCTGTCTGCGGCTCTTGTTTGGCTCTGATTTGTTGCGGTTGTTTCTGTAAGCTCTAAAACTGAACTTTGACACAGAGGTGAGCGTTGATGCCTGCATATAACTGAATGCATTCAGGAAACCTCTTTTCCAACTTTTGATTTCCTCTCTCTGTGCTGACAAAACCTCTTCCTGTGGATGCTGGGTCCATTTCCACCTTAAACAAGTATAAAAACGAGCAGCGCTGAAGCCGTTTAAGTAATGAGCACATTTTTCCTGTCTGGGTTTAAATTAAACCAGAAGAAGAGAGTACATTCTTAACTGGTGGCTTTTCAGACACATGTGAAACTTGGATTTGTTATTTTTCGTCTAGAGTGTTTGAGGAAGGATGGAAACGAGATTATAATCACCTGCGTTGGTCCTTGTTGGTGAATGTGAGCGCAGGCATCAGGTTTTTGGGACTGAGCTGTTGTAGTTTAATGCTTAATGATGTTTTCCTCATATTCAGCTTGTCTCAGTACGTCACATTTTTCAGCCCATCTGTATCTCCTGTGATGACTCATCTATAAAGATTGGAACCATCTGTATAGATAAAGATGATATATAGATTTGATATTGCTGTATTGGTGTTGCTCAGAGGTGGAGAAGTGGTATAATTTGATGTGGTGTTGCTGCCTGGTAGCAGCATAGGTCATAAACTCTCTTTATTTTGTCGTTCATGTTAATATTTCTTTTTCTGTTGACGTTTAGGTGGACATATTTCTGATAAGGTTTTGTTTCACTTTATCGGCGCTGTAAAAAGTCCAAATGGTGAATGGGCTGCATTTTTCTGGACGTTTTGTTCACTGAGTCATAAATTAGGGAGCCACCATATGTGTCTGCTCAGATGATGGTGGTTTATGTCTCACTTTTGCAGAATTCTAGCTGATTTTTTCCACCAAATTAACTTTTTAACCTTCAGAGTCCTTCCGTAACAATGGCTTGAATAAACTTATCAGTGGCTCGTGTCATGTTGACTTTGAGTTATCAGAAGTTTGTTCTGAGTTATCAGAAACCCTTTTCATCTCTTATGGACGTGACTGGTCACTGTGTGTCGGCTTGAGTTCAGAGAATTTGGACTGAAATCAAAAAGTTGCAACTTTAAAAATAAGAATCATGTTTGCATTAAAGTGTGACATCAAATATGTGCAATCGACTGGCTTTGGTCATTTCTCTTGTTCATGAAGGTCATTAGTTGATAAGAACATCAGTCCCTTCAACCCTTGTGTGAACAGTGAGCTATTAAACACACCATCTCCACCCATATACACCGTCTCCCCTGATGATGTGAGCTCCTTCCCTCAGGCAGATGTTACAAGTCCCACAGTGCAAATCTGTCATTCAGCACAACCTCATTTAGACTTTAAATAGCACCACTAGGACACACAGCTATTTTTAAATTATTGACACTTATACACCTTCCAATTTGTGTTTAATTGCATTTCACTGAGACACACCGATACACTTTCTGCTGATGGTCTTTGTCTGTGTATAGATACAAACTTTCCTAAAGAATGATTATAACAATGCTATTGGCAATGATCATTGAAAAAATATTTATTTTCTGAACAATAATCATAATGTAGTAATCAGCTTCTTTTCCACTGATCCTCTTGTCCTTTGGATAGACCCCAAATCCACGATCTTGGACTGCAGATGGCAATGGCTGCGCTCCTCTGCAGCCTCTGGGACCCCCTTTGCCATCTGCAGTCCAAGACGATGGAGTTATATTCCATCCTACAGCTATAGGAGCAGTCCAGCCAGCAAATGAGCTGGTATAGAAAACACAAAACGAGAAAGACCCAGGACTAGCAGTGTCTGCACTTTAGTGTCCACCAGTAAATTGTGGATGGCATTTTATTTTCAGACAGATTAAATAAATGCTGAAGTTGTCCAATGAAAATGTTTGGACTGATAGACGTAGCCGCCATGATGCAGCATTAGTGTTTGCTTTGAAGAGAAATGAGCTAAGCTATCTGCTAACTTGGTTAGCAAGACTGTGCAGATGCAATGCACAAAAACACATATGACAGTATGTGTAAGTAATAACATGCTAAATAACTGAAGCACACAATCCTTAAACTTGTTGAGCTGCAGCACACATTGTGAGATTATGTGTCAGATAGTTCTAGACATGCATCAGTTAGATCTGTCAATCACAGCGGACCATACATGACTCAAAATTCCAGAAGGAATAGTTATAACAATAATTCTCCACCATAGTGTTGTAAGAAAGGGGAAAACTGCTGAGTCACAATGATGTATTCAAATGCATATCAAATGAGAAAATGAATATGGATAATTATCAACACATGTTATTCATTAAAATGATTTAAATGTTCTGTGAATTTGTGGCTTAAACAAATGGAAAAAGGCAGAACATCTGATCATTTTAACTAAGTGGTGTTTTTATGTGACTCTGCTGTATAAAAGTCCTGAAATCAGAAGCTTAGGAAGAACGCTCACCTGCAAACTGGCACTTATCAACATGCAGCCCTGGGAATGCTACAGATGCAGATGGAATCCCACAGAGGCTGCTCAGGAGATGTTTCACCTTTCACTGTCACATTGCACAGTCCTAAATGCCTCAAGTCTTCCATCATTGCACCTGCACCCCCCCCCCCGGGCACAATTAGCAGCCTTAATGACTTCAGACCTGGCAGCTCTCACCACTGTGATGAAGTGCTTTGAAAGTCTGATCCTAAGATGCATTAAATGTTCACTTCCAGCCACTCGAAGCCAATACCAGTTTGCATACAGGGACAACAGGTCAACAGAAATGCCACCAACCCCTTTCTTTGTGCTCTACTGACTCACTGAGAACATCAGTGGATGTATTGAATACTGTTGTTTGTAGACTCAAGCTCTGCGTTCTATACCACCATCTCTGGCAAACTGGTAACCAACCTGCTAAATCTGGGTGTTAGTGAGCACATATTCAAGGACTTCTTGACAAACCAACCACAGACAGTTAGACTGAGGATTCAACACTCAACCACTATGACACTCAGCACAGGTGTTCCTCAGGGCTGCATGTTCAGCCCACTTTTCTAGTCTCCCAAAAAACGAAGACTGCACACAAACCCACAACACCAACTTAGACATCAAGTTTGCAGATAGGACCACTGTAATTGGATTGATGCACAATGGTGATGAGTCTGCCTACAGGGATGAAGCCTGCTGACCGTCCCAATGGTCCTCCATCATTAACCTGGCAATCAATGTCTCCAAGACAAAAGAGCTGATCTGCTTCAGGAGACAGAAAAAGGTACCTGTTCCATCGTACATAGGCAGAGACATTGTGGAGACATCTCCCAGGATCTGAGGGAATTGAACCCTAAACACAACCTTACTGTTGACGAGAGCACAGAAGTGGCTCTACTTCTTTAAGAGACTGCGGCATGTCAACTCCATTGAGGCTGAGAAGAAGGTTCTTCATCAAAGGATTCATCAAACCACCACAGAGGACCACCAACACTCTGCTACCTTCACTCGACCAGATCTACATCCAGGCCTCTTCTCATCCTGACTGCCACCTTTTCACTCCTTTGCCTTCTGAAAGGTGCCACAGATTGATAATCTCTGTACCTCCAGACTACAGGACCTGTATCCAAATCCCATCAAAGTGTTTATTTCTATCACTATGGTCTGTAGAAAAGATATGTGCATATATCCTTTGTAGGACCTGCCTGTGTGCATGCATTGCATAAAAACTTTGCAAAAAAATATAGAAATTTGTGTTGATTGATTGTTGTTCATTTCCCCTTAAATGATGAGCACCAGAGTTGAGCAGCAGAGTTGAGTTTGTGAGTTGCGTGCACGAAAAAGCTGCCAAACAGCTTATTCTGCTTGTTTGGTGTCGTTTATTCCATTGGATAATTGAAGTATGAAGTTTTTGTTGTAAACCTGTAGAACGACAAATGAAGGCATTCTGTTGTATTCTGACAGTTGTTGTGGTCATATCTTCTTTGTGGCCCTCCCTTCTCAGACGCCAAACTCAGAGCGATTAAGTAATGTGGAAGGAATTAAATTCGGTTAATTTAAGAGAATCAGGTCCGAGGTTTAATCTAGGCTTTATTTCATTCTGAGAAAATGCAGCATAAAGTCCTCAGTTGGCAGAAAACCAGCAGATACACTCCTCCCGTGAATCCCTGTGTAATTAGAGAGCAGACTTATTTTCACTACTTTAACTTGCACTAACCTGCGTTTTCAGTTCCCGAAGACTGTTTGGATTGGCAAAAAAAGTCAGCAAAGGAATTTTGTGCCCAACCCACGAACATCAACGGTCCCATTCACATCTCACTGTGAACATTTTGCCTTGGCATCTGTAGCTAATAATGGCTGTGCTCCTCTCGGGCGTGGCAGCGCCGGGACACTGTGCTATTGTGGTGGTGGTTTCGTGCTGTAACTCTCCGTTGGATCGGTGATGGACATGAAACCGTCACAGATATGATCCGAGACTTGTTTTTGCTCCTGTGTCCTCCTTCCTACCTTATTAATGCAAATCTTCATGAGTATAAACAATGACGTGTTGAGCTTATTGGACTGTATCCATAACAGCTTTAGGCCTCACTGTGGTTGGTTTGAATCCCTGTGAATGTAGTCACAGTTGTATCACCTACTGGTTTGTTAAATCCTGTTTAAACCCTGTAATTTAGCATTTTAGCAGCAGCCATCTTGGCTTTTGTACCAGAAGTGATCATATTGGGATAAGAAGGTGAGTTATTAATGCTAGCAAGTGAATCCAGAGACATTACAAGTGCTTACAAATTAAATACATCTTAAATAGCGCCACATAGTGTAGAAATAAAAACCAGCATGGACTTTTTTGGACAGCAGCTAGCCAAACACGGGCCACGGGCAGTACAACAGTTACCCTCTTAGTCTGCTTTTAGTGTCCTGAGTTTGTGGTTCCAGTCGTACTAGTTAGCGAACATAGACTAATATCAGTCCATTAGACGCATTCTACAAACCAACCCTGGCACGAAGGTTCAAAAAATGTTCCCAATATAAGTTAGTTGCTTTAAAATCCTTATATATTTGATACTTGATTACAGCACGATTATCTATTCTCATTTTTTACATTTTGGATTGCTTTCTGAACGACTGTATTTCAATTTATTTATCTTAGACACTATTATGTAAATGACTTTTTGGCTTTCAGATAAAATAAAAAGTGTGTTGTATTCATTGCAGTACTCTGCAGCACTGAGGTATTAACTGACCAGCTGAGCTGCCCTTGTGTATTTCTACACTCTTGTATGTCTGATTTAGGTTTGGCCACTAGCATCTTAATATTAGACTCACCTTCTTAGCTACATCTTGCTAGTACAGGGTTGGAGCCCTGCCTTACGTCTTTGTAGAACAGAATAACGAATGTCGTCAGCAACAATATTCGGGTTGGCTGTTGTGTTTAAACAATGCTCTGTTGGTACAAAGAGAGCTGAAGTGTGTTCCACTACCACTGGCCTGAACTGCTGTCTTACTTTGGTTAGCTTGTGTGTACTGTAGCCTCAGTTTCCTGTTAGCTGACAGGAGTGGTCTTCTGCTGCCAGAACCCATCTGCTTCAAGCTGTGGCGTGCTGTGTCTTCAAAGATGGGCTTCTGCATACCTTGGTTGTAATAAACTGTTGCCTTTCTGTGAAGCAGACCTCTCACATCAAGACATTTTCACCAAGAGAACAGCTGCTCACTGGATATTGTCTCTGTTTTGGACCTCTCTGTAGGTAGAAACAACCACGACATGTTCAAAGCCACTTAAATCCCCAGTCTGATGCTCAGTTTGAACAGCAGCAGGTCGTCTTGACTGTGTCTGTAGGCCTAAATGCACTGAGTTGCCATGCGATTGGCTAAACAATTATTCGTGTTACTGCAGATTGGCAGGGGCAAATAACATCTCTGAAGCTCTTGTGCTGCTCATAAAGCTTAATTGCTGTGAGTGCTGCACTCATTAAAATCGATCTCGACGAGCATATCAACATTTTTATCAGCTCCACTCGCCTCTCATCTGAAACATGACTGCAGGACAGTAAAAAGACTGTTTGGAGGAATTATTAAGTCAAACATATTAGAACTCTGACAGTGGAAAGCATCTAAATGCAGATTTAGACCAAGAAGAATGTGGTCTGTACCTAAAGTACACCAGCTGGCTCTAAAGCTGGTGTTTGCATTCCTTAACTGTGAAATAACAAACCAAAAGGAAGCAAATACTGAATTATGAGCATGTGCACATTGTGCTGCATCACATTCAGCTAGCAGGACAGCCTCTACGGACAGTTTGTTCTCTCAGGACACTTTCTATAAGAGAGGGAGAAACCGTGTGCTGACATTTTCCCTTCGGAGCAAAGTAAATGGTAGAAAAATGCTGATTTAGACCCAGTTGTGTAGCGTGTTGCTGCGAGGACAACAACGCTGCTTGTGTGTGCGTGTGGATGTGACTGTGTAGCCCTCGTTGCCATGTTGCGATGCATCGATGTGTTTGTGTGTGTGCAAGTCAGAGGTATTGATTAAAAAGCGAGCCTGCTGGCTGCAGTTATTAATATTTGAAGCTGACTTCTAATGGAAGCCTTTGAAGCCGAACAGTTTGAAGTGCTCTGACATGAAGTTAAAGCTCAGTCAGGACAGAAACACTTAGAATGCTAGCCTGAAATCTTCACCCAAATATATTTTTTATATGAATAGATTAAATAAAAACAAGACAGCAGCTTGATGCTGGGGTGGGTGTTTGCTGGACTGCTAACCATCAGCAGCACATTCCAGTTTCTTCTCCATCGAAGGACTTTGCAAAACAAACTTCTATAGAAGACTTCTTATGGATTTTCCCCTTGCTCATGAGGGATACACATAAAGAGACGGTTGGTTGGATGAAAGCATTTAGCTGCCGCGAGGACAGATGGAGAGGCACAAACTGTCAGGCAGTTTCTGACACACAGTTGTTCGTCCAGCATCTAAAGGCTCCACGTACTTCTACAACCTTCACCGACAGAAGCGTGCTTTAAAATCATTTAGTCATTTATTGTTCTAGTTTAATCACAGTCTGTATATAAAAAGAGTTACGATCCAGCAGGAGACGACCCTGTGGTTTAAAAAGACCTTTAGTTTTATAGAAGTCTGTTACTGTTGGTACGATTCATTTATAACCACAGTAAACACTTACCTCATGAGTTTATGGCCTCAGTCACTAGTTTCAAGTCTTTTGTATTAACAGAGTAGAGTTTAGAGACACAACTATAGTCAGGGTACCGGGGTCGTTGGCCCAGTGTTTTCTGTTCATAGAGTTTTGAGTCTTATTTATTCATTATTAGGTTCTCTGTGTGTCTTATGTTTTCTATTTCGGCTCGCTTGCCCTCTTCAGTTTTTCAGTATTTCTGGTTTAGGTTTCCTTGGCTGTTAATGGGTCCCGTTCATGTCTTTGTCTCGTCTCTGTGTGTTTAGTCACTCTTGTCTTCATGTTTGTTTGCCTAGTGGCCTGTTTTCCCAGTCATGTCTCTGTGTGTGTCTCTTTCTGTCCCTTGCTCTCTCGCCCTCTCTATCCTCCCTCTGTTCCCTGGGTTTTGTCAGTCTGCGTCTCAGTGTGTGTGTTTCCCGTACTTCCTGTTTTACTTTGATAGTAATTCTCTGTTTGAACCTGTCTATTACTATTTGCCAGTTAGCCTTCCAGTTTTGTTGTTTTCTGTAAAACCAGCAATAAACCTGTTTCCGAGCACAGTCCAGCCTGCGAGTCAGCACTCTGGGTCCACAACTCTGCCTGACACCAAGGTGCACAAACAAATCTGAAGAGGCTAAAGCTGTACCACACTCGCAATATTATTATCAATTTACTTTGCATTTTGGCTTCAGACAGACGTTTGAGGTAAAAAGAACAACTAAGCAGGATGCTGAGGAGGGTCTGCAAAAAGGCCCAGTGTAGCTTAACAGCTACCTTTGGCTGCTCCCTTTTCAGAAGGGGTCACCACAGCAGGTAGCTCTAAATATTTAATTTGGCAAATTTTTAGACTGCCAAGTGATTTATGTCTCTGGCAGGGATCAAACCAGGGACATTTTTTAATGTGTGCACCATTACATCACGGATCCACTGGGCCAATAGAGTAGTTGGCCCTTATACTGTCCTTACATAGTGAAGGGACAGTTCAAGATATATATGATTAACCTTAACTGTGAATTCCAAAAAGATTTATTTAAAGTTGAAGAATGAAAATATGGAGATGACAGCAACAATAGCAGGTCTCCTATAATAAACCAGCTAGAACCCACATGTGTGGAATCCTCCTGTGTGGACCTAAGTGTGCCTCATGTTGCCCGTGTGGTTCCCCCGACATAAAGAATGTGAGACCCATAAAAATGTGGGCTGGATCTATGTGATACAGACTTTTGAATTTCATAAGACAAACAGCGCGTGTGTATCCTGATACTTCAACAACTTGGAACTGAAACATTCTGCAAGCAGCTACTGGTTTGTAGACATTTCTGTTACCGTCACAGTGATGCTGGCTGTCTCCAATCTCCACATTTGGCCAAGGTGGATGTTGCTTCTTACAACTGCAATTATACCAAAATTATACCATTATAAAAAAGTCAAAATAACCCTAACTTGAGCAGAGCTAACATAGTTAAAGTTCCATTTTCTACGTTTTCATCATAGAACTGTGAATCAGGAAACTCAGCTCCAGCTGGAATGCATCTCAGTTTGTATGCAGACAGAAAACACTTTCTCTTCAGCTTCGCTCCACACTTTAGCTTCTCTCTGGTGTTTGCATTGCACCTTAAATTGTTCAACCTTTGATCCTTTTTCTTTTCTCTCTTGCATCCACTGGGATATTGATAAGCCTGCTCCCCGAGGAAGCCATTAGTTCATTGGCTCTGAGGACTGTATGCGTGTGCATGTGTGTGTATGTAAAATACTCCCTCCTGCTGTGCTGGTCCATTCCTGCCTTTTCAGGTTCTGGCTTTAGAAGAAAAGACCTTCATCTATTATTGAATGACTGCAGAGAGCAGCCTCATTGAAAGAGGTGAGCACACAGGTAGGAGGTTGGTGTTGTTGACGGGTTAGTTGGACAGACGCAGCACCATGCTAAAAAACTCATTTTACAATGTTTGTTACGGGTTGCATTAGTGATTTGGCTCATGCCAACACTGTTTGTGCTCCGGGGGCTGTATTTACTGGTGAGGTAATATGAGTAATTCTGTAGAAATCACTGAGTCCAGTTCCAAGTAATGCCATCAGTTTAATCGGTTTTATTAAGCGGGTGTTGTAATCCCCTAAAACAAACAGAAAGAGACAATGCAATCAAGCTATCTTCAACAATATCTTCAAACAGGTTTTGGAAGAATATCAGAGCCAGTGTGGTAAAGAGAAAAAATAATAGAAACACAAACATATGAGCAACTGTGCCTGCAGCAGCACTGTTTATGGAAATATGGCTTATATGTAGAAAACCAAATAATGCTGCATTAAGAACAGGTCAATAAAACAAAATAGCAAAGACCTGCGACTATTTCATTCAGCATCACTTGATCCAGTCTTCAGGTCATATTAGGCAAAGCCACCGGCATGGCTGAGTTATGTGTAAATGGACTGGTTTGTATAGAGCGCTACTCCAACTCATACGACCAACTTGCAGTTAGTATCTTCCCCGAGGATATTTGGGGTGCCGACTGGAGCAGACGGGGATTGAACCACCAACCTTCTGGTTTGCAGGTGACCTGCTCTGCCAACTGGGACCATTGCCAAAGGTTGTGTGTTACGGTGACATCCCACAAAACGGGGACAACGTCCCACAAAAACAAATTTGTCCAGCCTACCAAAGCCCTAAACACGGGGTACTTTGTGTTGAAAGATCTTTATTTACCACATAGTTTGTTTCCATATTGAATATTGTATTACAAGTTGGTCCTATACGAGCTCTGCTGCTATTGGGCCAATTGAAGTATGCTACAAAAGAGCATTGAAAATATTAGATAAAAAACCTTTTTCATATCACCATTGTCAAATTTTAGATAAATACAAGTTTTTAAATTTTACTAATTTCAAATTATTTAAATCTGCCTGTCTAATATACAAAGTTATACCTGGTCTGGCGCCTCCACCAATGAGTGATTTTATTAAACAAAAATCTAGCAGTGTTGCCGGGTCTCGATTGACTCGAGCCACTGTTAGAGGTGATTGTGAATTGACATTCAGGCGGACCACCTTTTCACAGAATGCTCTGTCATACCAGGGAGTGAGCTTCTGGAATAGTCTTCCACTGTCAGTGAGGGAAAGTACAAGTCTACCCATCTTTAAGAGTCACTTAAAAGGGCGGCTGAGGGACACACAACATGTGATCATGTTTAATAATCATGCTTTATATTGGACGGAAAAAGAGTTAGTGTATTACTAAAAGGGAAACAACTGTTAGTGCAATGGGTGAACGCAATATCACGATAGTCAGGGCATATGCAATACTGGGGTTTGTGCAATATAATTGATGTTTTTCCGTTATTGTTATCTATGCTGTCCTCTGTGTCCACTCTTCTTGTCATTTGTTTGTTCTAGTATAATGTGATGACTGTTTTTGTCTCTGTTACATGACCTGTAAATAGTGTCTCTGTATGTTTTACTAACTTGTGTTTAACACCAACCTGCCAGAGGGTCTGCAGATGGAAATTAGCCCAAGGCTATAATCTGGCATATTTACATTTATAAAAATGTTCATTAATATGTATTGCCCCTCTTTCTAAAAAAAAAAAAAAAAAAAAAAAAAAAAAAAATAAATAAATATTTATTTAGTGAGATTAAAGAAATGTTTAATGATTAAAAGGAATAAAATAAATTGTTATGATGGATGTAGTTTTTGTTCACTTCATTTCTGCTGCAAAAAAAGAGATGCAGTAAACTTTTTGAAAACTGGTTAAATAACAACTCTTTTCCTGACTCATTGTTATAAAGCTGTTACATGACACCATAAATTACAAGTCGTGATCTGGCAGAAGTCTGGCATGTTCTATGATAATGCCATCATGTTTTCTCATTCCACTGTGATGTTGTGCATTAGGAGATTTATGTATTTCAGAGATTCTCGCAGTAGTATCTGATCCAAAGAGCCCCAGGTCAGGCAGCTTTGCCTTGCAGTTTGGTAGCGCTCACTGACTTAATTTGTGGATGTTTTGACGTGAAAACAGCCTGGAATAATAACACAGCCTAAATATTACTTGGACTGTGTTTATTGAAACAACATATTTTCCACAAAGTGTCAAAATTAAGCAAAAGAAGTTAGAACTAGAGATTTTATATTTTTGAGTGCCTGATGAAATGTTATCATCAGTAAAACAATTATTTCAGATACACAACATAGCAAATATAACTCAAGGTCAAAGATGAGCTTTAAGCCAAGCACTTAAATGAAGAGAAACAAGCTCGCAAAACAAATGACAGATCAGCTAAGAGGGTGAAAATAATCACCCTGAACAATGGGACAAGACTCCTTTGTTGTTCTTGTTATCACTTCCTGTTTGATACCATTCAGTGTTTCTTAAATCCTTCCCAGAGCTCAATCCATCAGCAAACCAACGTGTAGCAAGCAGCTGTTTGCAGCCATGTTAACTTTCATGTTATCGAGCTGTGAGCCGTGCACGAAGAGCCGAGTCAGGATTTGAGAGTGACGTTCAAAGAGGACATTAGGCTAACCAGGTGTTTTTTTCCCACTAATCCGAGGGTAAAATTTACTTTAGCTTCACCCTGCTAGAACAGACACTGTGCTCGTATTTCCTCCACACTCTTCTTATTTTTAAAGTGCTTTACAAACCCGAACATTACGGCTAACAGTGGGTCTCGTTTGCGTGCAGCTAGCCAAACAATGTAGAGCCACATAAGAGACGGAGCGCGACAGTGGAGAGTATATCCTCGGTTTCAGTGTTGCACCCGGGGCGGCACAAAGGTGATGATGTTTAGTTTTAGTGTTGTTTTTTTCCTCTCAGTTATCGATTCTGTCACTAATTTGCTAACATAAGCTAATGTAAGTCTGTTAGCCGCAACCAACAAACCAACCATGTGACGTCACATTTTTAAAACTTTAACTTTAAGCACCAGTTTTACAGACATCTATTTCATCTATTTCATTTTTTGAGCACAGGCCTCGATGATGTAACTTAGCCTTTATATGTGTGTGTTTCATGTCCCCTTTAAACGTATGTCTTAGTTTCCACACCTGAACGTCTGCGGGGGTCCATTGGAGTCTAACTGATGTAAATTTTACCATCAGATCAGACTCATCTGTGGAGACTTTGCATTAAAATGCACCAGCTATGCTCCCTTCAGGCAGACTTGAAGCGGTTTTCATTATTAAGTCTAACGAGAATGGCTGCTGATCCATGGTGTCTGCAGCTGTCTGTGTTGCTGTCAACAACAGAGAATAATCCCCGTCTTGCACTCGTAGCATCCAACCACCCAGTCCTTCTGTGATTCAGCACATGTGGCCAGATACAGCCAGTCAGCTCAGGTGTTGATCTCAACTTCAAAATGAAAACTTGCTGTGATAAAAAAGTATAAAAATGACATAAGTTGTTGACAGTCAACTCTGACTCAGAAGCCCGGAGCGGTGATTTCAGGTAGCTCATCATTTTAATTGCAAAGACATTGTTTTTATCTCCAGATACATATTTTCCAGTTTTTGTGTGTGTGTCTGTCTGTGTGTGCTTGTGTGTGGATTTATTTGTCTTCGCCAAAGCCAGGCAGTCTGCCCCGGTGTCGGGTCCTGACAGGTGTGCTTTGGCTCACGCACAGATGGCACAAAGCTGTGCACACATGCACAGAGCGTAGCTGTGCAGGGTGTGCGTGGGCTTCGGGTGACTCAGCAGACATTGATTTGTTATTCAGGGAGTGCCATGAACCTGGACTTAACCGCCCACCCTCACACAGGCAGACACACACACAGGCAGACACACACACCCTGTTACCTGTGGAGACCTGTTGCAAGTGATAAATTCAGACTGTTGGATATAAAACTTCTCAGGCTAGTTTGCCCTAAAAACCAAATTATTGATTCCACATCTGTTAAAAATGATTCATTCTGTTTTATGATTAAGCTGTTTTTTTTCTTAGTGGTGCATTTTCAGTTTAAAACTTTATATTAGGATAATATTTTCAGGCTACACAGACTGCCTATGTGTTTCTGCTCCTGTGTGTCCATTTGCCAAAGACTGTGTTGCCTGTTTTTCAGTGTATTTGTGTTCAGTTTTCAGACAAGGTTCGATTAGATTCACCAGCCACGTAACTGCTCACAGGACCTGAAACATGTTAACTCTTTGAGTTTGCCCATGAATGATTTGAACCTATTAAATCTGACACAAAAGCATAACATTGTAAACTGTAAAGGTAAGGTTGGAGTTAACATCAACACGTTTTTTAATAGAATTTGTGCCCTTTTTGGACCATTGAACTTAAAAAGCTCTAACAGAAAAAACTTCATTGGAAATCTACCATCTTCTACTTTCTGAAAATTTAGCATGAAAAATGAAACACAAAGGTTAGGTTGGGTTAAACAAGCAGACACAATGTTGAAAAGTAAACTTTGTACACCTTCATGTTATTTATCTGTTCCTGCAGTCTTTTGTTGATTATAGGACGACCATCCCCGCCACAGTGAATCTTCTCACCTCATGCAGGCTCGCTGTTGCATCGTGTCGCATGAATCGTCTGTTAAATCTACTGTTACCTTCAAAACACGTTTCTAGACAACTGAACAGTTTTCTCAGTTGTGTTCAGGTGAACTTATTTATCTTCTTTACCAGCTTTCACATAATTTGTGAACACTTACATCAAACATAGCTGCAGTTTCAAATAACAGGGTCAGCTACAGGTAGTCCCTGTGAGCCAAAGGCTGCTTTCATCGCTTCGTTGCACACTTTTATCACGCTATAATAATTCCCACCATTTCACAGCTAACAGAGCCGACTTGAGTTCCTTTACACAGAAGGTATAAAAACATTTTTGTTGCATGATTGACACAAATCACACACCTGGATATGCCTCACGGCACACAGTGTTTGGGAACCACTGGTCTGTGACTGGTTCCTGATCATCTGGCACGATATCTTAATAATTATCTCTTGGCATGTTTGTTAACTCACGAAAGACATGTCGCTGCACCTGCACGCGGTGTTGTTCTCATTCAAAACCGCCACTTGGTTGGTTCGGCTCGAGTTACTCTGAACTTTCGCTATGTTAAATCAAAACCCCCGTTTGCAGAGATGCTTTGCTCCATGACTGGATCCTGGGGGAAAACATCCTGTCAGTGAACAGATTATTATGATGCAAAGACTCCAGCCACACGACTTTTTCAGGTGACCAACGTGCTTCGGCTTGTGGCCTTCGTCGGGGTCGTTGCAAAGTGTCAAACAGTTTGTGTTTAAATAAAAAACAGGAAACAGAAAAAACAGATTATTGAAAGAGCAATTGAATGGATATTAATCATTTTGGTCCTTATTAATAACATCATCACATTAACAAATTAACAAAATCTCATTTACTCTACTATTACCTCCTTCTATTTAATACATATAACTATCAATAAGGAGGAAGTTTCACACTTTATGGCACAGCAGACGTTTTTGTTTAAATAATTGTAAATTGTTGTCTCAGCTGATACGAGGAGGACCAAAGCTGTTGCAAATATCATGTATTTGTGTTTCAGCGTTAATGGAGGATGACAGACTTTCATTGTTGCTCGGTGCGTCCCAGTCTGGATCCACTGAATCCACTCAATCTCCCTCCATCTGTCTCTTGTCTTTCCCTCCATCCCTGCGCACCATATGTTGGTCATTATGTTGTTAGTGCCCGTGGTCATTGAACCCACAATCCTCCATATCTAACGACCACAGCAACTGGACCACAAACAGAGGGAGGCGTACGGATGAGATTGCAGTTTCAGTCCCTCCAGTTTCTCAGCTCAGGAGATTTATAACCTGCAGCAGCAATGGCAGATTAACAAGGTTGTGGGCCTAATTTCCAGAAACCATTTATCTACCTTACTTAAACTATACTGGGAGTTATAGCTTAAGGTCGGCAAAGTCCTTTCAGTTCTTTTTGGGTTCTGCCTAACGGAGCTTTGGGAAACGACAAGGCATTATTTCCAGTATGAGCTGATGCTATGGTGAGCAAAGCACAATAGCAAGATGTGACACAGAAGGCAAAGTAGGAGAAAAAAGTTGGTATGTGTTGGAGTTTCATGAATTATGCAACACGTATTTGCATTTGTATACAAACCTCAGGGTGAAGGTCCTTGCTGACCAAGTAGGCCTGTCTCTGTGTGTTTATGGTCCAACAAAGTCTCTCAGCAGTTCCTGGACACAATCGGCCCTCCCTACTAAAGCATATATCAAAGCCTCTGTAAGCCTGGAGATCGAATTAATGAGGATTCATTTTCAAAATGACCACCGGCACACTTATTAGACAGCCCAGATTTACTGGTTCAGTTAATAATGACTCACTAAAGTGGAAAAAAGAGCTTTGGATTTAACCTCGGATAGTTGGAGCTTAATCAGCTGAGCATACAGAGTTTAAAGAAGTACAACAGCAAAATGTGACATTAAAGCAAAGTAGGAGAGAAAGCTGACATGAATCATTTAACATGTATTTGCATTTGTATACAAACCTCATGATGAAGGTCCTTCATAACCAAGTAGACCTCGCTATTTGTGTTTTTATGCTCCAACATTGTCTCCCAGCAGTTCCTGGGCACAGACAGCCCTCCCTGTTTTCATTTATATGGACAGTTTTATCAGACCTGTGTCGTATCTGCTGATAGTGAACAGTCTCCACTTTTAAATGGATCGGACGTGTTCTCTACTACCTTGATGTTCAGAGACACAAATGGAAGGAAAATTGTTAAAAATCTCAGTATCACATAGAGGAAGCTTGAAAAACATTTATGAGGTTAAATCTGACAAAACAAAATGTCAGCACAGCTCAAAATTAGGCGAAGAGTGTGGTCCAAACATCTTAGCATTTACCAAGATGCCGACTAAGCCGGCAGGTATAGAAAGTGAAGAAGATGAACATGAAACTTACTATATGACAACTTCCTGAATACGGTCAAAACTGTGGAGATGACAGTGGACCTAAGGTGGAGCTCCTCTCCACTGCCACACTCACCTCACTCAACATCACTGTGTCTGATATTGAGGTTTCTAGGATCCACAGTCTCCCAGGAAGTGCACTGCAAGAAAAAAAACCAGAGCCCAGTTCCTTGTATGTGTACACATGCTTGGTCAATAAAGCTGACTTTGGTTCCGAAAACTCAAGCACAGGAAATAGATGAGCTGTTGGCCAACTTGCTAAGGCAGACATCACAGCCTCTGTAAGCCCAGAGATCAAATTAATGAGGGTTCAGTTTCAAAATGCCCAAATTTAGTGGTTCAGATAATAATGTGTCACTAAAGCAAAAACAGAGCTTTGGATTTAGCCTCAGATAGTTGGAGCTGCTTTCACAAAGACAGCCACTTTCTTGTCTAATATAAATGTTAACATTACTAATGATCAGTAAACAATCATCATTTAATTGCTTATTGCTAAAAAAACAATTAATTACCAGTATAAAATGTATCAGCAACGCTTCACATATTGTTAGATTTATTATAATGTTATATGGCTGAGATGTCAGGACTTTTGTTATATTTGCGCTAACGGCAATTGCAGATGCCGAATCTCAGCCACAGCTGTAGACCCAATAATGCCCATGTGGTGCCTATCTGGTAATTTTGCATCTTCTCTGGCTGTAACAGAAGTGATGTATTTTAAATAAACGAGGTCAAAGCAGTGGATTTCATTAACATACTACAACCTCTGTGCTGATAAGAGAGTCAGAGAAAAGGATGTTATTCTTTCAAGCATGTCTAAACTGGTCCATTAGAGCCCGTCTGATGTTCAGACTGAGTCGCACAGTCAACAGTTTCCCAGAGCCTCATTACACAAACACACACAAGTGCACACAGACACTGATCCTCCGATTAAAAAGGTCACATATTGGACAGTTTGATGGAGCCTTATTACACCCAGACTCAACAGCTGAAGGAGATCAAACTGCTGATCTGCTGACAGACGCACTCGCTCAGTTAGCTGCCACACACGCCGGTGATGTATCAGATCTCAGCGCACACACCTGCTCCAGATGTCGAATCCCCGCTTCATCTCTTCCCTCTTTCCTCTGCCAAAGTTCACATTGGGGGATCTGTCATAAGGCAAGCTACCATGTCTTGTTAAACGTCCTGTTTGAGAGTCGGAAGGTCTCCCAAGCTGTTTTGGGTAAAGTCCTGAAGAGTTTGTCTAATGAGGCCACTACAGCTGAAGGTCAGCCTGTGTGGACACAATCAGACACCACATTAGACGCTCTGAGAAATGACTCAGAGTTTAGAAACTTACCTTATTAAAAATCAAGTTCTATCTTTTAGCTTGACTTACAGACTTTTACTTTCTTAACGATATACACAGTTATTAAGGACTGTGGTGGCTGTGTAGATGAAGAGATATTACGGATGATTGAGCAGTGTCTTCAGTCAAGCCTCAAATGTCTAAAGAAAGTTTTGATGGACTGTGCTTCAAACTTTCATGGGTGATCTTAATGGCCATTTGAGGCTTGGAGTGAATAACTGATGGTTATCCAAATTAAAATTGTGACGATCTGGGCATCTGTGGATCTCTCTCTCCAACGCCTAAGTTTCTTCAGGGTGGACACCGAGGAATATCCTAACCACTTGCTAGATGGACACTCCCAAAACACATCACCAAAGCAGTATGTTGGTCAGATATCCAAACCACATCCTCTGGATAGATTGTGAGGACGAGTTCAGAGGACCCTTCAGAGGATGCTCATTAGTAACTTCTTCCCAACATCATTCTGGTCTTTTTCCAGATAACTTTGAGGTAATAATTCTTGACGTACAGCTTCGAGGTATTAACTTCTATCCCACGTCATGGTAGCAAGTATGAAAGGATGGCTGGATTACAAAGAAATGTGGTTCACATTCCTCTAGGGACTCATTCCGATACATTTGTTAGTCCCCTATACTCATCAGCAGTTTATCCAGCAGTATTGTTCGTTTACTTTTTGAATTCATCTGATAATGATTGTTTACATCCGATGTAGTATTTTAAAATCCCCCCATGAACTGTGAAGATGACTCAGAAGTTGGAAACTTTACTCAGCTTCTTTTTAAACGTCATAGCGTTTGAATTTTGTTCAGAAAATTTCCCGGAGCCTGAAGCTCCTCCAGTACTTTGTGTCTGGCATTTCAACGGCAGGGCAAAAGTCCTGGGAAGAAGAAAACTAGTCCATTGTTGCATATCACGTGAAGCAGTCTCTGATTGCTTTGCTTACAAAAACACAAAACAAAGCCTTGTCAGTTCATCTGTTGTGAAATGTTTAGGCTGCTCCATCCCGATTGCAGTCAGCCACAAACTACAGGCAAAACAGCTCGTTTGCACTTGATGGGTTTAACGCTGTGGTGTTCATCAGTGGGACAATCACTGGCAGTACTTTCATAAGGAGAAAAGTACTGTGTCAATAGTCTTTAAACATTGTTACAGTATGTTTTACACATTTTGAACTTTGTACCTAAAATATCCATATCTCAACAGTGTTGGGAAGATGACAAATAGCAATTAGTGGTTAGTTTCACACAGAGAAGAGTTGTAAATTATGTGTGCATATTCACAGACAGATGCACTTACATTGTGTTAATAAGACATCGTCTAATTGGAGCAACTTCAGCCCGTCTATAACGTTTCCCTTTGTATTTACACCTGGCTTTTGAGCCATCATGTAGTGATTTATTCCCCTAAAGAGACCTGCTGTGACTCTGCTGTGATTTTGGGAGTTCACCTTCTCCTCACTGTGGAATTACAGGGATTATTTTACATAACCATCATCTTTATCATTGCATTAATTATCATTTCATCCAAGCATTTATTGAAGTTGCTGGCATTATGTTATAATTTGTATTACAGAGGTTATCATAATCAAATATTAACATGTTTATTACAGGTGCAGTTATAACCACTTTAAATCGTTGAGTTAAATCTATAATCTTAAAAGCTTATATGCTGAGTATATTGCTACAGTAAAATAGTGGCTGAGTGAAGGCCTGAATGTATTCAGCTTCTTGTTGCATTTGAGTTTGCCTAGCAACAGGTGACGCAAAGAGGAGGACAAGTCCATGGGGACCTCAAAGGCCTGAGATCATCACCATATTTGGATGGATGCCAGAAAGGGGAACTTCTGTGTCTGCATTTATCTCTTAGAATAGATCAGTGTCTGTAGAAGAGGCAAAGAATGTTCTTAAGATGCAAATTATGTGCTTGTAAACGCATGAGGGGGCGTCATAATACCCTGATGTTATAAAAGCAATCTGAAGTGTATTTTTGGGTGGGGATTTACAACTGATGTTTTGCAGTTTACATCTCCCCACGCTGCGTGTATTCATTAAAAATCAATTGTTTGATCGACCTCTTCTGGACCATGATTGTTTTACTCTCGTCCTCAATTTCGGACCCGTAACATCACCTAAACCAGCGGTCCCCAACCTTTTTTGCCTCACGGACCGGTTTATGCCCGACAATATTTTCACGGACCGGCCTTTAAGATGTCGCGGATAAATACAACAAAATAAAACTAGTACCGGTACCGGAAAAAAAGATGATTTATTCATAACACACTTGAAAAGACCCAGGAAAACCGAATTAACGATAAAAACGATAACAAAATAACGCTGAAAACCGATAAAAACCCTGAAAAACATACATTTCACACCTGAGCCTCAACTCTCGCGGCCCGGTACCAAACGACTCACGGACCGGTACCGGTCCGAGGCCCAGGGGTTGGGGACCGCTGACCTAAACAGTCGTATTTTACCTGAACATATCCTGCGATTGAGTTCTGAATTGCATTTTATTTTTCACAGCCTGTGTAGACACAGCACAACCTAAAAGCACCCAGGCCTTGGATTTAAGGGCAAATCTCATCTTCCTCCTGCCAAGTTGCAAAGCTTTTAACATGAGTAACATCTGAGAGAGAGGTGGTAACAGAATTAAACTTGGGGAATCTCCCACGGATTACAGAGCAGCCTGACTGATTTAAGCTGTTTGAGCTGTTTTCTTTACTACTTGTGTCTCTGTTGGAAACACGTCCAGCACGTTAATGTTAGACGTGGTTCTTTTTAAACAGGACCTGTTGACATTTGACCTGTGAGATCCTGAGTGTATGTCTAACCAGCAGTTACTGAGTGCTGGGGTGTTTCTCTTTGATGACTTGAATGGCTGCAAAGTAAGTAGACTCCTATAGACTCGCATTGATTATACTCATGTTTGTGCGATTGGTGCTCTTTGGAACTGTTGTAAGTTACTGCCTATCTAAAAAATTAAACTAGTGCTAATTAGCAGATATGTATGCAGATATCAGTAACCCGTATAGTTTATGAATCAGCGGTATAGTCCATGATGCTAGCTTGCTAAACAAGGTAGCTAGCATTAGCTGATAATTTAGCAATCCATCCTCACTGAAAGGAGCTAATTGGGGTGTTTTGTGCATCTGACTGGGATGGTTTCTTGGCAGCCTCCCTGGTTAAGGTGTTCTGGCCACATCCTACCAGGAAGAGGCCCTGAGACAGACCCAGGACACACTGGAGAGGTTAGGGTGCATCTCTAGGCTGGCCTGGGAATGCCTCAGTGTTCTCCTGGATGAGCTGAAGGAGGTGGCTGGAGACAAAGAGGTGTGGGCTTCTCTGTTTAAGCCCCTGCCCTTGTGACCCAGCTCTGAATAAGTGGCAGGAAATGGATGAATGGATGGCCCTCAAAGAATGGTCACTTCTGACTCAAAGTTTCTTGGGACTCAAACTCAGTCCACTGCGTTTCAGCCATGTGTTGTCTGCCCAACCACTGAGCTAAACTGGTGCCCGGGTTCTGTGTTCCATGCTGACCCTTAAAAAGATGGAATCTGGAGCTTATCTTGTATATAAACTTGTATATACCTTTCAGCTCTAATGGTGTTGCTCCATAAGTGCGAGCGCCTTCAGGCAGCGGTTGTTGTAATTTCTCACTATTTAAATGAAATTTCACTTTGGCCCCCGTACCATCAGAGATGCAGGCTTAAGATCTAAGAAGTGATAATAAATCAGATTGAACCTTTTAGTCCAGAGGATGTGGAGTCTGGTCATGGTCCTGGGTCATTTTGACCCAGCGTTCTTTGTTTCCTTGCGTTTCTGTATCATGTTAAGTTCATTTGTTGTTCTTGGAGTTATTCTATCAGTCCTAAGTTGTGTCTTTGTGTATTTCCTGTTTTATTGTGAAGGTCCGTGTCTTATGTCAGTGTACTGAGTTTTGCTTCCCCATGGTCTCGTGATGTCTCATTACTCCCAGCTGTGCTCTCCTTCTGTGTCTCATTCCCTCGTTATCCCTCTGTGTATTTAAGCCTTGTGTTTGCCTCTGTTAGTTGCTGGTTCATCACCTGTATAGGTCGTGTCCAAATTCATGGGCTGCATCCTCCTGAGGCCGCATTTGTAGACCGATTACGTCACAGCGACGCGCCGAAGGCTGTCCAAATTCGTAGACTCCTCCGAATGCAGCCAACAAATGCGTCCTCCTTTTCCCCGAATTTGAAGGATGGGTCGGTTGTGTCCTTCGTGGCCCACCATACCCCAGAATTCAAAGCGCGGCCCAGCCAAACTCCAGTTTCCGGCAATGGCGGCCGCTACGAAGTTTTAAAATTAGTCTTATTAATCTTTCTGGGTCACAAAATAAACTTTTAACATATTTTCAGGCGAGAATGTAGCTGTGTAAACTTCAAATATCTGCTCAGTTTATCAAGATATCACATATTTGCAAAAGTGCCTCAACGTTTTCGGAGACGTCTGTTACCCACCAGCTCGATAGCTAGCCAAGATCTCGAGGGTCACTGAAGCCGCCGAGAACGGCACAACTCCCGGCACATCATTGTCAGATCACAGCGGACTTTCGTAACTCAGGTTAAACGTAATATATAAGTCACTTAGACAACCTAAAAATGATATTGTTTGTCTTTTTTCAGTGTTTTATTTGTTCGTGAGTAAATCGGTTTGGCTGAGATTAAAGTTATTAGATTAGATAAAATAAAACTTTATTAATCCCCTGGGTGGTTTTCACACAGTTGAATAAACATCAAACAGAAAACTGATTAAACAGAAGTGTGAGATGGTCGAGAATTTACGCCAGCGTCCTGTTATATTTTAGATAGCAAGGAGCAGACGGCTGAGTTTATTAAACTCCACCGAGACAGCGGTGACGCTAATCTGAAGGCTAGACCGTCCAATTTCACAGCCGTTTACTTCCAGCCTACCCGACCTTCTGAGGACCTGGCCCACGTAGACCTCAGGAGGATGCAGCCCATGAATTTGGGCACAACTTATGTCTCCTGTGTCAACCCTGTTGGACTTCTCCATGTTCCAGGTTTTCAGGTTTCTAGTCTCAGGTTTTTGTTCCTCTGTATTATTGTTTTGTAGCTGCTCCCAGTTTAGGCTTTGTTTAGTTTACTTCCCTGCGATGCTCTACTTTTGTTTGTGCTTCACCTTCCCCTGAAAATAAAATTCATTCATTTGCTCAGTTGTCAGTGCTTGCACTTGGGTCCACACTTCTCATCTCCCGACGATCTGCCTCGCAGATCTTGACAAGTCCATGTTTGTCAGGGGTTTGTGTCGTGGAGGCGTGGATGAGAGAAGGAGGACCCAAACGCTGGACTCACAGGTAGGTAGGTGAAGGTGGGTGTTTATTTTCGATGGAGTGAACAAACAGAAGTAGGAAACGGCTGGCTGGCTGGACGACTGACTGAATGAACGAATGATGGACTGACTGACTGAAGGACTGAATGGCTGGCTGACTGAATGCAGGCGGAACCGACAACATAACATCACAATAACATGAATGACACGACAGAGAAGTGGTAAAACTGAGGAACTTAAATACACAGACTGGATGATGACGATAATTGGACACAGGCGAATACACAGCTGAACATAATGAAACAGGAAATGGCAGGAGTGGTGAAAACAGAACATGAACTGAAAACGCTGAGTCACCGACCCAGGAATCCTGACAATGTTTTCCATTTCGATTTCTGTGACCATAGACCAGTTTTTTCACTTTGCCTCAGTCCATTTTGAGCTTTGGCAGTCTTTCTGGATCATGTTCAATTACGGCTTCTTCTTTGCATTACAGAGCTTTAAGCTGCATTGGGAATGTCACAGTAAACTGTGTTCACAGACAAGGATTTCTGCAAGTATTCCTGAACCCATGACAGAATCATGCCCGCTTTTAATGCTGTGCTGCCCGAGCGCCCGAAGATCAATTTTCAACCACGTCCCTCTCAAACAGAGATGTCTGTGAAATGATAACGAGACCTTCAAAGTCTTAACAATTTTATATCGAGGAACATTTTTCGGAAATTGTACCACAATTGTTAGATGCAGTTGTTTATTACAGATTGTTGAACCTCCATTTTTACCTCTGGGAAACTGCGTCTCTGAAAAAGAAAGAAAAAACATTTCCAGAATAAAGATAATCAAACCCTTCACCTGTTTTGATGAGCTTTGTTCTCAAATCAAATTTAAACCTAATCTTGTAAAACCTGAGCTTGTTAGTGCGTCGTGGTTGATTTATCTCTGCAGACAGAAACAACGGTTCACTCACTCAACGGTTTCAGTTTCAGTCCTCGCAGAGCACTACTCACATCTTAAACATCCTATTTTTTTTCTGGGAAAACAAACATCAAAATAGGTGAATTGTTCCACCCTGTAATCAATCATCAGATGTGTTAGACTCTTGGCTTGTAGTTTCCAACAGCTCTCCCTGCATTTTTCCTCCTTTTAGGGTCAGTGAGGTGACCTTGTTGTTTGTCTGTCGAGGAGATCCCTGCAGGATCTCTGGCAGATGGATAATCCATAATCCTGAATGTATGATGCTGCTGTTGGCTTTAAATCCTCTATACTGGATGTCCCAGGTCGTGTTTCCAGGGTCAGGAGTTAAAAGGCTGCATCTCTTTCATGCATCTCTAAATACATCAACAGAAAAAAATGACAGGTGGTGTTATTGCTTCTGTGTGGCAGCCCCCTGCCACATTTTCACCCACCCACATAACACTTATTTCTCCATCACCTCCTCCCAGCCTCAGTGTTGGTCTCTTATGAAACGCAGCTGATGAGTCCAACCTGCCAGAAGGACGTTTTGCTCATATTACTGCCTTTTAAATCAAGGTTCTCTGTATTTTCTGCAGCAACATTCAACAACTGAGCTGTTCACGTCTCATCATGTCAAACTAGTGACCTGAAGTGACGCTAACACTGAAGGCAATCACTGTATATGGACAGTCATATGAAAAGGAAAGTACAACCTCTCTCAGCTCTAAGGTAGAAATCACTGGGTTCAACTTTACGTCTTAAAATGAGGTAAATACAACCTGAGAGGAACAACATATGACAGATTACAAGATGTCATTACTTATTTATCAAACACTGAAGAGAAAGAAAAAACTGTGAAAAATGATGTACGTCTCCATAGGAGTATTCCCGTTAATCAAATGCACTTGATTAAATGATCATCAGCCAGTGTGAGTGTTTTGGATGTTTGCTGGTCTGGAGAATTCAGGGATGTTTTGACAAAATGCCAAGAAGGGAAAATATCAGCGATCTTAAAGATGCACTTGTTGTCCATCATCCTACAGCGAGACAGATTAAACATTCATTGCAGACTCTAATCTTCCCAGGAGTGGATGTCCCAGCAACCTTACCCCAAAGTGCCATGTTTAAAGAAAGCATCTCAGACTCTGCAGGCCTCAGTCCAATGTTAAAGTTCATGGCAGTGTTACCCCTTGTGAATAAGGTGTTCTCTTATTCATGCAGGGTTGCCCACAGAGAGTAGCTCTGCATGTTTGACTAAGCAGATTTCTATACAAGATGGCCTTAATGATGCAACCCCAAAGGGTCTGTGTCTCCTGAACCCTGAGAGTTTATACTTAATATGCAAATGTGTAAACCACTACACTATGAGCCACTGTTAAGGTTCATGGCAGAGCAATTAGAAAAAGACTGAAAAGGCTTGTTTGGAAGAGCTGCCAGGAGAAAGCTTCTGCTCTAAAAAGAACACGACAGCGAGGTTCAGGTTTGCAAAGTTGTATCTGAGCAAATCACAAGACTTCTGGAATGATGTCATTCAGACAGATGAGATGAAAGTAGAGATGTCTGGCCGTTATGCACAGCACCACGTCGGGTGAAAACCAAGGACAGCGTATCAGTGAAAACACCTCATGCCAACTGTCAGCAGGGCTGAGTATTTGGGAACCTTGCATTCACTGAGTTTACCACGAACTCCTCCGTGTACCAAAATATTCTACAGTCATATTTGAGGCCATCTGTCTGTCTGCTAAAGCTTGACTGTAATTATTTATTGCAACAAGACACTGATCTCCAACAAAAATGGAAAAAGAAAAAAAAACAAGTTTCTTCAATGACCCAAAATCCAAACATCAACCTGATTGAAATGCTGTGGCAGGCTCTTCAGAGAGCTGTGCATACACTAATGCTTACAGCCTAAATGAGCTGACATGATGCTTTAAAGAGCCAGAATTCCTCCACAACTCTGTGATAAAGTCAAACAAACCACTAAAAGTGGTTCTACAAACTACTGAATCATTAGGCGTAAAACTGATCGACAGTGGGTGTGCTTTCTTTTTCACATGACTGTAAATCTGTCCTGAATCATGTGATATAATTTTGTTCATTACTGATGAATCAGAATGACTCCCGTCAGTGAAAACGTCACCCACTTGTAATGTCTAGTTTATGCAGATGTGATTAGGGATGGAACTTACTGAAGGACTCATCGAGTTTATGTTGTTTCAGGCTTTTGATTTCAAATATGTTTGAAATCTCAAACAGCATCTGGTACAGTTCAGGAAGTGTTCCAGTCCGAGACGGCCTCAGAAGGTTTGAGGTGTAAATTTGTTATTGTTGACCAAAGAGACACAAAAATAAAGATTTTTAGTCCAGAATCACAGTTAAACAAATGAAACAAAGAACAAAAGGAAAGCAGAAAGATGAGACAAAACTCTGACAGTAATCCACATAAGTAACTAACCTTCAAACAGAAAAGGAAGTAACTGGAATAAGAACAAAGACGACTCAGAGTCAGAAACATGAGAGCAAAGTAAAGCCCAAGGATTACATCAGAACCAACATGGAGACTATGGCATTCAAAGTATTTGCTCCAGCAAATACTGTCAGAAGCTCCATGAACTGTCCTACCCTTAAATATACACTAGTGTTTGAACATCTGTATTTGTGGCAGGAAATCTTAACCTGCAGGGAGTAATCTGTTCCAGCACCATGGCCCTAAACGTGGAAGAGGTCCTCTTCTTCAGCTACTAATTGTCCCAGTACACCCTGACTTTGGTGCGATGAAGCCAAACACCACCACATCAAAAAAGCAGACTGCCGCCCACTTTCTGAGAATTCAGCAGGACTTTTGTTCAGCGCCTTTGAAATGTAGGAAAAAGCCCCTTCCAGATTGATTAGTAGGTTACCTGCTGATGTGTAATACCTACTCTGATTAGGGATAAAGCAAAAATGCATTAAAGGGACAGCAGATATCCTGTGACTGCTGTTGTGCTTTCAGGTAAAAGAGTAACCTGGGATTAAGAGCAGGCAGATTATGTCTGGAATACGATACTTTTATAAGACGAACCTGAAACAGCTGCAATTTAATCCACCCTAAATACAGCTAAGGATGAGCAGAGCCGTGTGTCATGACAGAGACATAAGAAAACAGTGACCATTTCTGTTAGAGCAACAAAGGAGTGTAGAGGAGGAGGAGGAGGATGTGAGGAATTCGGTTATGTGTCAGAGAGTGAGAGCAGTGGAGGCTGCAGGAGGAGGACGGCTAGAGTGACACTTAAATTCCCACCCTGATATTTTTTCTGTTTCTGTTTTTATGCAGCCATGTTTCCAAAAAAGTTTGGGCCCTGTATAAAATATAAATCACAAGAAACTGTGATTTGTAAATCACATATACTACAAAGATCACATGTCAAATACTGAGTGTATTCAATCGATGAGCAGCTCGTCACTGTCTTTGTTACCTGTTAATGTTCAGGCTGCGGTCGACAGTCACTCAGCTGTAAATGTGTATTCTTGGCTAGCTTAGCGTTAGCAGGTTAATGCAGTTGTTTCTGTCCTGGATGCACTTTACAGTCGCACTCTTATCTTTTTGTGCAGTAACAATAAAAGTCACGTCTGTATCTCCACCATTGTCCTCCCCACCACACTGACTAATATCAGCTGACTGCAAGTGCAGGATGAAAATTGAAAGTCTGTTTCGTGTTTGTTTCTGCCTGCCTGCCACGCACATAACTGAAGAACCTTTGTAATGCAGTGTAATCACTGAATTTAACATGTTACACTAAAAAAGAAAAGAAAGCAAAGTTTGGATTTTTGCTTCAGTCTTCGTGTTTTAGAGTTTGGACTCTGCATTTGTTAAAACTGGTGTTCAGAGCCGCTGCTGAGTCCATGCAGTTATTTCCACCACAAAATCCTATTAATGCAGGATCTTTACATTACAATATAACACAGTTATAAATCTTTCCATCATAAAAACATGTTCTGTTGAGAAACTTTACTCTTAAACTGTCAAACCGCCCTCAGAGTCTTTCAGAGAATCATGAATCAGTATTTCTGAAATGCTGCATTCATACTGAATCATCCCGATTATATTAGTAGTTAACCTCTTTAGTTGTGACCCTCTGTGCTCATATGATATTAATCTTGGATTTTCTGCACTTTACTCTTCATTCTCCTCAACAACTTTAACTTTGTTCAACTATGTAAACTAAACTCATGTGAAGCCTTAGTTTTTATACTAATATTAGCCAGTTATGAGATATTAACCCCAAATAAGAGGTGTCATGTCATCAAATAAATAAATAAACATAGTTCTGTACTTTTATATCATATGAATTACACATTGGATTTCCATGATTGGCAGTTGTTCTGTGTTGTATTTTCCCACAAGCTGCTGTAATATATCCTGTGAGTTTTCACTGAACGAAGGCCTTATATGTATATTTGTGTTTATGTGCAGACGCATGTCCTGGTTTTGAGGATTATCCCGGTTTTGATCACGTTTAAGAAACGATAATCCTAAAGAAGGACGGGGAAATATCAAACTATATCAGAAATAAATGCCAAACTAAACTTGACTGTATCATTACAGCTGCAGCATTAAAGCAAAAGAATGAACTACAAGGACACAAAGCTGATCAAATGTAAACATGTTTTATTCTGTTGAGTGGCTCAAATAAAGGGGCGATTAAACTTCAGGGGTGCACGGTGTCCCCCAGGCCGTCCCCTTTACCCAAGGTCCTGTATGTTCAGTATCTTTGATTTAACATCAAACTTTATAATAATAACTATATGAAAATGCTCTATATCTCTAACTGAAACACCGTAACTGTGGAACTATGTATGGTTTTGCTTTTTTCCTCATCTTAAACCCTCAAATTGTTTATAGTTTCAGTATTTTACTGTCTAATACTTTGTGAATCACTGTTAAAATATACGTGCAGTTCACTGCTCCCCAACAATTTTTTAAGTACAGTTTCACTTTGGTGCACTGACGTCCCGCTGCTGTGATGAAAAACAGGACAGAAGGAGACGAGCTGATGCAGTGAAGAGTTTTATTGTCTGTCTTCCAGGATGTAATCAGACTGGAATCTGCTTAATGGGAGGCAAACACTGAAGTACTGTCTGTACTGACATAGTGTGTGTGCGGGTGCTCGCACATGTGTGGCAACTAATAGACATTAAGGCTAATAAAAGGCACATGCCGGGAATGAAATAACAAAATCTTACACTGGGCAGAAAAACAAGACGAGGTAGAAAGAGACAGAAGAAGAGGAAACCGATAAAGGTGAAAAATAAGACAGTTAATTTAGACGAAGAGATGATATCAAGTGGAACGAGTGAGAAAAAGAGAGCTAAGGGTGATAGATAGAGGTGACCTCTCTGAATATTGATCAGCGCCTCCTGGTCATCAATAAACTGATAGAGATCTGATAGGAGGCTGTCTGCATGCACAGGCACTCTCAGGGCAGCTCGGAAACGGAGGATGCTGCTGTGTTCGCTTTGTGTCTGCTTCCATCTGATAAAACAGGACACTTAGTCTTCATCCAGGCCTCTGCTGTGCTTCTGCTTCCTGAGTGTTCAAACCGAGATGAAGTCACGGCTTGTTCGCGTATTTCCGTTAGTGCTGTCGGCGTCGCACAGCAGGAAAAGATCTCGGATCTAAAACGGGGAGGTGCAACGTGTCGGAGGCCGATGCATCGGGAGCTGATAATGAGTCAATATCCTTATTGTTCAGGTGGCTGAATTCCTGTCAAAACAAACTACATGACTGATGTTCTCAGTGCTTTCTCGCAATAGCCGCAGGCTAGACAGGCAATAGACAGGTCTGCACTGTACGCGTGCACAACACACTATATAATATGAGATATGCTCTGAGCTGAGCTTAATTGTCCATATCAGGCCTGCCTGCAAGTGAAACTCAGAACACACGGCTCTGTTTTCACTCTTATAAAACTTTTCTCAGCCTAACTTCTCGGTTTTAGCTGGAACTGAATGTAAAATGATGAAATGCTGGCAGCAGCAGTAAGTAATGCTACATGTTTGACATGCTTGATGACAGGTGAAATGAAACTTACAGGCCATAAAGTGCTAGTCCAGATATCTGTGTGTGGATGAGAAGAACATCTCAGATGGTTTGCTGCTCGCTCACTAATCGGTGTCGAATGTTTCTCCTCCTGATGTGTTTCTTGGCATTCGTATCGTTACCAGACCTTTAATAAGGGAGCTTAGCATGAAGGTG
Source organism: Oreochromis aureus (assembly GCF_013358895.1). NCBI lineage: Eukaryota > Metazoa > Chordata > Actinopteri > Cichliformes > Cichlidae > Oreochromis > Oreochromis aureus. The sequence goes on from NC_052961.1 coordinate 3,176,778, forward strand.
AACCACTTGATTTATGGGTCAATCTACATTTCCACCCTCACCTTTGACTACAAGCTGTTGCTGCTGAAAACAGAATAAGATTTATTTTAAAAAAGCAGCAGAAATGTGCTTCTCCTGCAGGGAACATGGAGTTACCTTTAGAGAAGCTGGACGATTCCTCCACATTAGAGTTGAGGTAGTTTGAGTATTTGACTAGAAAGCCTCCTGCCTCAGGCGTTTTGGGTTTGTACAACTGAGGAGCCTGGAGCAGATCCAAGGCATGCTGGAGAGATTAGATAGTGGATAGAGACCCTCTGATTCCCTTAGGGTCAAAAGCATTTTAGCGATTAGCCTGAGTGTCTTGCACGAGTGGGGCAGTGAAGGCTAAATTAGCCTGCAGCGCGGTTCCAACTGGTGGCTGGTCTCCCATTGCTATCTTAAGCTGTATTTAGTAAGCTGTAGCAGGCTGTCTCTCCTCTGGTTTCCTCAGTTTGTTGACTTTCACAGCATCTCGCATTCAAGTGAAATATGGTTGCTTGCTATTTTTTGAGTCCCACTAAACAAATCTAGATTATAATTTCATTAGTTGTGGTGCAATGCACAACCTGCCATCCCAAGATGCTTTCTGTTCAGCCAGTAAGAAGTCTCCTCTTTAGATCCACGTCCCAGTCAGAAGCTTGCTGTTAAATGGGGGCCAGTTTCCCTGTAGTTTATCTCGGCCTACCGGCCTTATCTCCTTCTCTTTGTAAACTGATGACTTTGATGATGTTTATTGGCTTCAACCGTTCTACAAAGACTGCATCATTCCTCCATTTGCATCAGCCTTCTACTGCTGCTTTACAGCATCCAGTCATGATGTGCCTGAATTACAGTGACTCTTTGTCTTGTCAGGGGATTTAAATAATGAATGAATGTATTTATATTATTGCAGGATGTATATACTTCCCTGGGCTCTTACACTAAAACCTTTTTATACTCCCTGCATCAACTCTGCCAACTGCACACCTAATAAAGTAAAGTGCACGCCCAAGTTTGGACTCTTTCATGAACTTGTTGGTGGGTAACAGGTTAGGCCCAGCACTAAGGCTTGCAAGGTCCTCCTCTTGGTTGTAACTCCTGATGAAGGGTAATCAGCATTTGCATAACAGGGGGCATTTCCTTTATCAGCAGGCATCATAGGGTTTCACCTCTTAGCTTCTTCACCTCACCTGAGTTTGAAAGCAAAGATTAAATTAGCTTCCATCTGCAGCAGACTATCTTCATCTGATCTCGTTTGCTTTGACTATGTTCGCTCTCCTTCAGCAGTCTGGGTTCCACAGCAGCGAACTTTAACCTCACGTTTGAGTCAAATTCTGATGTTTTGCTTTCTTTATTAGCTTTGTGATGGCTGCCTGAGTCAAAGATGCCAATATGGAGGTCAGCTTCCTGGCATTTTATCTTAGAGGGCTTATCTCCTTCCTTTTAGAAACTGATGACTTTGAAAGGTGACGCCTGGCGTTTATCGACTGTGACCCTTTTCAGATTTTACAAGAGCTTTATCGTACCTTCACATGCTTTGACCTTTTACTGGTAATCAAGGATTGCACCTCAGTTTTGTTGTTTCATGGCTATAACGATGATAAAGATCACGGTGCATCTTTGTGCTTTGTCAAAGATCCAAATACAGAATAAAAGTATCAGAGTTGAGCCAGACATGTGTGAAGTACTCAGCAATCATTGACAAAAGCAAAACTTTATCAGGTATTCCCTGGGACATAATTCATCCTGACACTAAAGCTTTTACACCAACCGTATTTCTGAATGTTTTCAAGTTCGGGCTCTTCCGTTAAGTCATCATTTGATGCTGAGATAACTTTATATAACAAGTTAGGTCTGGTGCTGAAGTTTGAGTACAGCGTTCCAAAGCTGCTGAGCTCCCAGCCCGTCAGGTAGAACCGCTTCCTGCTGATCTGAAACGATCACAGAAGGAAGAACAGCTGCTGCTGATGACGTGTGCTGCGACGCACCGCTGGAGACATGAAGAGTGTGTGTTGGAAGAAACGATCATACACTCCTACGCACATGCTTCCTCTCTCTCTCTATTAACACTGATGATGTTTCCCAGAAGTTGTTTCTGACAATGAGACCTGTTGGCTTCCAACCACACAGCTGCTAATTACTTTCTGTCACACACGCGCTCATTTGCACATCTATTCTAAGGAAAAACGACTGCTGGATCGCAGCAGACTCGAGTAGCTCTGCGGTTTGGTCTCGCTTTCAAGCTTGGAGCGAGTCTACAGTAAATAGCTCAGACTGGGTTTCAGGTTTGAGGTTTACAGGCTGATTGTGTCGGTTTGTGTCCTCACAGAGACAGAAGCATGAGACGTGTGTGTAATGAACAGGAGCAAAATAAAATGAAATAACATGACAGGCAAAAAACAATAATTCGACACTGATAAAGGATGGATCTGTGTGTGTGGTGAGCTGCACACACACCACTGAAGCCAGTTAGCCGGAGCAGATTTGTGGTTTGGCTGCATGTTTATACAGTCAGAGACAGTTAAAGTCCTGCGTGTGTTTTTTTCATTTCCTGTGAAACTTTGAGTTTCTTATTTTCTTTCAGTAGTTCAATCATCGGGAGTAATGCACAACAGGTAAATGTTCCACTTTACGAAGGCGGGGAGGAACACGGCGAGCTTATTTAGAGCTGCAATATGTAGAAACGCTGGCAATAAATTTGCAGCAGCTTTTATTCAGAGGAGGTTTCTGTTGTTTCACGAGCTGTTTGACATTCAGTTGGAGCATCGCTGTTGAAACAGACACAAAAGCCCTTCTCTGAGCTCCAGCTGCATAGACTGCTACAGTCACATGCAGCGCAATTAATTGTCCACTGAGCAGACAGTTAAGAACAAGATGAATGAGAAAGCTCGCAACCTAGCGTGTGTTTTTTTGGCAGTGCACCTTTTAGCCTAGCAACCTTGGCCACATGCATAAAGCCACAGAGATGATTGGAGGCCTGGTGCACGCAACAAGCTGACATCAGGAAGCTTCTGCAGCCAGCACGCTATCATGAAATGGCTCACGAACAACATGGAAAGGCATCTGACTTGTTATTTATGAGCTATATTTTTGCTTTTCATGAGTTATTTCACTTCATTAGCGATGACCTTCCCCTTAACTTAACCCTATCGTCGCCTTTTCTCCTGTCATTGGACTGAAGGCACACTGGATGCTAAAGTGACTCACTATCCTCTCTTTAGACACAACGTGGTCGCATCAACATTATGACCACTCACAGGTTAAGTTCAGTTTTGTTTTTTATTAGTACAGCCAAATCACAACAGCAGACACCTCAAGGTACTTTGCATCACAGGCAGAGACCCTACAATGACGCCTTCTTGTCTTGTCAGGTGTTCCCGGTCTGCAGTGGGCAGCCAAGGCTCACTGAGGAGTGAAGGCTGGTCCGTGTGGTCCGATCCAACAGATGAACAGCTGTAGCTCAAACTGCTGAAGAAGTAAATGCTGGTTCTGATTGAAGTGCAGCACAGTCTGTTGTCTGTGAGGCTGTATAGCTACACGCCAGTCATTCCTATGGCGACCCCTGTCCACTGCCAAAACAGCCAACAGCAGATGCAGTATGGAAAGAAGGCAAGCCGGAGGAGGCGGCGTGACGCTTTGGGCAATGCTCTGCTGGGAAACCTTGCCTGCTGATACCAGAGCACAGCTTCAGGGATCTAGTGGAGTCCATGCCTCGATGGGTCAGGGCAGTTTTGGCAGAAAAAGAGGGAACAACACAATATTAGGCATAATTTCATGCCTGATCGGTGTATAGAGTCACTGAAATCTTTACCAAAATTTATCAATAAAATTTTACATTTGATTAGTTTTTGACTTTTACACAGTGGTTCTAACTTCTCAGACATTTCACTTAATAGTTAACAATGAAAAAAAGGATCAAAGTTCATTTTTAGTGAAAGAAACATTTTCCATATTCATTCACTTTACTTTTAATAATAATAATGATAATAATGGATTGCATTTATATAGCGCTTTTCGGTACCCCTCAAAGCGCTTTACAATACCACTATTCATTCACTCTCACATTCATACACTGGTGAAGGCAAGCTTTTACACTGTTTTTGACCCAATTTCAGAGTTTTTATGCCCGACGAGTGAAGCTCAACCCCTGTTTGTCCCTGATCATAGACAGCAGTCAGATAATCACGGCTCTTTGCTTCATCGTTTCATCACCTCAGACCGTTTTGTGGTCTAAGAAAAAAAGATTGTACTTCAGTTTGAAGAAGTCTGCTAACATAACAGTTTGAATTAACACAAGTATGTGTTTTAAACTAAGATTTCAGGTAATTAGATTACTTTTTATTTCTTTTCAATCTAATTATTTACACATATTTGCTGGAGCCATCTTATAGCACATGTTGGAGCTGCATAATCGTTCCCGCTGCAGGTGGGTGCAATTTTCCAAAACTTTGTGACCGACGTTCTCAAAAAGTACAAATTAATCCTTATTACTGAAATCATGCGAGCTGAATCAGTTTAGTTTGCCAGTAATCAGCCGTCCTGCAGGCACGGGTGATTGAAGACAGATTCTGCTGACAGCAGAAATGTGTTTTAGATGAAGCGGGATCCCCTTATATTCAGGACTAATGATTTGTTTTGTTTTACTGCACTACTGCTTTGACCTCTTAAGTGTTTTTTCTTCATCTCTGGATGCGGGCGACTTGGTTAGCATGCTAACTTCACCTTGAACGACCAACCGTCTGCTGTACTAGGAAACAGAAATATGTGTGATGTCTGTGAAGCTGTAAGAATTCAGGCAGTTTGGTTATTCAGCTGAAACATTTCCAGTTTAATCATTTAAACTAAAGAATGCTCGCTGGAGCTGTCTCCCAGTACATGCTGGACCTGTGTAATAGTTCCCGCTGCAGGTGGATGCAATTTTCCCAAAAATTTGTGGCCAACATTCTCCAAAGTAACGAGTTAAACTGAGTGAGTGAGGAAGATTTCTGTAATACGGATTAGTTTTCCAGTAATCAGCTGTCCTGCAGGCAGAAGCGATTGAAGGCAGATTCTACTTACAGTAGAAACATATTTTAGATGAAGCAGGAGGTCTTTATGTTCAAGACTAATGATTTGTGTTGTTGTACGGCACTACTGCTTTCACCTCTTCAGTCTTCATTTTGTTCATTCTGGATTTCTGCTGAGTGTTGTCATGTAAATGCTGCAGAGTCGAAGTCTCTGAGCTGTCTGCAGTGCTGACGCAGGAGGAGCTGCAGTTATCTCTTATCTCCCCTCTCTTATAGACATGCATATGTGTGACTCGAGAACATGACTGTTTTAGCAGTTTTTGTGCATCCTTGCTGTTAAAGGATGATCCCATCTGTTCGGGTTTTAGGGGAAAACACAGTTACGATAAGACAAGGACACACCAAGGAGGGATGTGTGAGTGTGTTTGTGTTCTGAGTCGGCGTGTCCATCAGCTACAGATACAATCTGACACTCAACAATGTTGCTCTGACAGAACGCCTCGTCGCTGGAGGTGATGAAGAGAATACACGTCCATATATGGGCGAGTGATGGATGCTTCCTGTTGACATTCTGACCTTCAGGTGAGGCGTAGAGGTTAGTCTTTAATTTGTAGGAAAATGTGGCCAAGAGGAGGAAAACCGATGATTAGATGAGAGTGAGGCAAAGGGGAAAGGAGGAGAAGAATGGAGATAAGGAAGTATAGATAAGACCAGAAGAAAGATGATCATGTAGAAGAGAGAGGTGGGAAAGGGGAATGGGGGGGTAGACAAGAAAAATGGTGGTGAAATAAATGAGCCTCAGAGAGAGGAAGGGAAATCAGATTTATCACATTCATGTGTGGACCTTTGTGTTTTGCATGTGACTTAACTTTTTTGAAATCCCTGATTAAAAAGACTGCGACTCTGTTTCCTGGTGTTCAGCCAGAGCTACACCATCCAAAGTGTGATGGAGGCTGTCATGCCTAATAAGACCAGGTTTCCTCAGGAAGTTTTCCAATCATCCATAGATTGGGGTTGCTCTGGCTCAGCAGATAGGGTGAGGTCATCTACCAATCAGAAGGTTCGGTGGTTTGAGCCCCAGCTACTCCAGTTTGCATCTCAAAGTGTCCTGAGGTGACCCACAGTTGCATCCAACAGAGTGTGTGTGGGTGTCAGACAGGGTGCTTAGCTATACAACAAAATTCTACATTATATGTTAAGATGAAGGCCCTACAATATTAAAGAGAGAACCACAACGAGCTCTCCTGCTTCTCAGCAAGTATCTGGCGATGGTGAGGAGACAAAACTCCCTTTTTACAGGATGAGCCCACTGGAAGAGCCAAGAACCACCATGACCAGTTGATTGCTTATAGAACAAGAAACCGAAACAGAGGAGCAAAGAGAGATGGGGATAAAGCACAAACTATGGAAGCGAGAGAGAAAAAAGGTAATAATAGTTGCATATAAAGGAGTGACAGCTGGGAAGTAGACAAGAAATATTTGGTGCATTATGGAAAGCAACCAGCCTGATTCTTTAAGTCTGACGTCATTAGCCATTACCGGGTCCAAACTCCGCTTCAGGTCCCAAAGTCAAACGAACACTGCAGCATCACTGAGAGTTAAAAACTGTCTAAATTCTTTCATCTTTAATAAAATGATCAGCGTTTCTGCTTTACCAGGTGTAACAATTAAGTTTAACATCCAGGCATCCATGAAAACAGGATTCTAACGGAGTAAGAAGTTAGCAGGAAGTTAGCTCACTAGTTTCCACCTAAACATGATATAGCATGTTCTGACTGAGAGATTTCTGAAAAAATGAAAATGTACAGCTCTGCTATCACTTCAACATAAATGAAGACAGAAAAGTAAACAGCAGTGACGTTTGTAGGGTTACTGAAGTTGGGCTAACTGGTATATAATGATGTGCTAGCAACACAGCTATGTTAGCATAACATAAACACAGTGAAGCTGGAGGATGAACGCTAACTTTTTTCCATTCGATAAAAGTTAACGTGAGGGTTCCCGATGGTTAGGGACAAATGCAATCGTACACTACATTGTAAGGTTTTAAACTGAGTTTTAAAATAAACAGTGGTAATAAAAACCAAGAGAGGCAGACAGTGATCACAGACTTCTTTTAAGGGTTTGTTCAGATTAAATAGAACAAGATACAAAGAATTACAACATGTTAAAAACACAACAGCCTTTATAAATGCAGAGTAGTTTGGACCCAGAAGCAGAGCTCATACATCATCAGTTAAAGAGCGGATAGCAGTATAACTAAAGGATGTTTCAGGGTTACCTGATATATCGCTAAATAAAAGCTTTATAAAAGCTTGAGGACACGACTGTGCTACGAGCACTGGAAAGATGTTATGAGTGAGTAATTGGCATGGGCGCACTGCTCAGAGTTGTTCCATCCATACTGTTGCACCTCCTCACTGAGGTATTTGAAGGGTTGGTGCACATCTCCAGAATTCAGGGGTTTATCTCAGAATATTTTTAGAGGAAAGTTGGGGTAAGTCCCTAAGCTTTCACTGAATGTGCGCTCTCCCAGTGGCTTATGTTGTGGCGACAGCTTTGAAGAACTGAGACTGGGAATCGAGAAGCACTAAGAGAGAGAAAGAGACAGAAGCTAAAGGAGAAGATGAAGACACAGGAGAGGAGCGGAGTTATCAATAAGCCCCAGGACGTTGAACACTGTGCACTTAACTTTGCTCACCTGCTCTCCCTACTGTGTGTGTGTGTGTGTGTGTGTGTGTGTGTGTGTGTGTGTGGTGGTGTTTAACAGTGTGAGAGCAGACACTGATGGTGTGAAGAGCCTGCCTGTGGGCTAATTAGCCGCACTCGCTATGAATTTATTTAAACACAAATTGGACTTCACTGTTGCTATGGCTACCAACATACATCCCTGCTCGTCTCTTTTTCGATCCACTGCTGTCGGGCCCCAAGAGGACGGGCGTCTCTGACCACACACACACACACGCACAGTTTCCGGTTATAGCTACTGTAGCTGTACAGTCCTCAGCCTGTTGGCTGTTGCTTAGTAACGGCTGATTTGGAGCCAGCGGACGTCAACAGCATTTCTCCGTTTTGTTTTTCAAGTTAAAGCTGCTGGAGGCAAATTTGGAGAGCAAAGTTTGAAAGTACACATGCGGCATACCCACAACACTTTTTTATTCCACAGTGTCACTGTTGTTGTTAATGCTGGAAGTTCTGAGGCTGGAAAACTGATGAAAACTTCGACGGTAATTTCTGTGCACACAGGAGAAGATGGAGCTTCAGCGGTAGCACTGACTCGCAGCTCACAGAGGCAGATGAGGAACTTTAATGCCCCCGGGGTGTGTTCGAGTTCTCGACTCAGTCACTATAAAGTGAATCAGCCGTTTCGTACTGCTTCAGATTTTCAACTGTTAATTTTTTCCACTATATATTCACCCAAAGGTGGAGTGCAGAGATTTATGCACTCAGTCTGTGCATAAGAAGACATGTTTCGCTGCACAGTGTGACCGCGACAGAGTGGGAAGCAATACAATCCAAACAGTTCATCGATCGTGTCGTTTGCCGTAAAGTGAAAGCTCTTTTCACCCATGCACTGCAGCCTGAACTTACATCTTTTTAAAGCCAAAGTGTCCAAATCTTTCTTGGCAAGCTGCTCCACTTGGCAGCCATCTTGATAACATCATGAGGGAGTTATTCCAGGGTAATGAGACCAGGCTAATCAGTGAACCGGCAGAGAACCACAACTCTAGTTTCAATGGTAAACAGAACATTAAAAACCGTATGAATAGATAAAAATGTTCGGTGACTACGCCCTGATATAACACACGCACGCAGTTTCACATTCATTCGACCACCAAGCTAAAGTTCACGTTAGTGAATCTTAAATCAACATTACATCTATGCTGTACATGCAAACCCCTCTGAAAGACTACTGCATCATTTCTTCTCCTTTTCTTAAAGAAAACTAGTCTTTTGAAATGCAGAGCAATGCAGGCACATCACACACAACTATTAGCCTATTCTGTAGGTTAGATTCAGTGCATATTGATTGTATAGTAGCAGGTTCTCAGTAATCCAGATCATGGATAGGTGTTCTTAAATATTCAACTGGACTTCTTTAAGTTTTCTGGAGACATTTCACTTCTCACCGAAGAGGTTTTTCAGTTCAGTTTAACTTGGTTTCCAATTGACCCCTTGTTATTTTTAAGTGTTGGGGTAATTAGGGTCTAGGGTCCAGACCTCATAGGGCTATCGCTCATCTTCCCACCACATGGTTGAAACTGTTGGGAATCTTAGGCGTTCTCTTGCTTTGATACAACAAAATAATTGGTTTGCTTGTTTCCTGGTTTGGCTATTATAAAGCAGATGATTGGCTCTTTGGGCGGATGGGTTGGGCCACTTGGAACTTTAATGATACCTGTTCATCAGTCAGAGTTTTTAAGCGACAGCTGGCTCCCATATCTGATGGGAGTATTGCCAGTGGAAGGTTATTTTAGAGAAATCCTTGGATTCCTCAAGTCTACTCACCGCTTGCGTGGGCAGGAATGTAGATCGATCACGTTCAGCTCTCTGTTTACTAAAACAGGCGGTTAATTAGTACAGTGCTCTTTGTGCCTGTCAGTCTCCTGCTCCAGATTTCAGTCAAGAACAGGATAATAATGTTGGGTATCACTGCCACATTTTCCATGTTGTACGAGGACAGATTGCAAAAGGTGATTAAACAACGTTTTATGTATTTTCACTGAAAAACATTTTCTTTTTTTTTTTTAGTATGAGGTGCACCAACCCATATTCTTGATTTTGAAGTAAGTTACGATTGTGTTTCCATCTGCATAAACATATTTGATATAGTTGAAAACTTGAGCACTAATATTTTAAACACCTCACTTGTTAAAATGACTCACCCCTGTTTCCACGTCCAAGCATCTCCTGCGTTGTTTGAGGCTCTAAGTTGTTTTTTCTGACCCGACATAAACCTCCAAAACCACTTTATTTGTCGTTCTCAGCCTCTCTGGGCTTTTATTAGCATGACTCACGCGCTGCACACCTGTAGACGAAGGTTTTTGAAAAAGCCTGTGGGTTCATTTTTCAATGCTTCCAAGTATCTGGACCTGGAAATGACTATTAAGCTGATTAAATAATGTGTAAGCTCACAGGAACTGTGTTCTTTTTCATAAATCAGTCATAATAGCAGCGGTTTGCACTGTTTGGCAAAGTGCCACGAGTCTTGGCAACATGATGCAACAGGTGCAACAGCCTCCACAGTGTTTCAATGATATGTGACTTTCCCCTCACGGTGTGACTGAAGCACGATGGACGTATCGCTTTTAAGAGACTGATAATAATTTTTTGACATTTCTTGGTGCATGTTTGCATATTTGCATCCAGACACATCCATTCATCCTCTCCTTCACCTAAACTCCCATCCGTCTGCTCATTCATCGATCCAGCCAGCCTATCCTCCGTCCGTGCCTCCATCCCTGTACACCCACCATCTTCACCCATCTGTCCATCCCTCCATCCATCAGCGTCTGCTTTAACTGTTCTGCTGCCTTTTCTGCCTCTATTGTAGAGCTAATGACCCTCTCCCCCTCGTTTCCCATGTCTGTCTGCTGTGAATGTGTGTGCGTATGTGTGTGTGTCTGTGTGGTCTGACCGATGGCCGGTCTGTGTGTCAGGCCATGACAGGGCCTCTAAAGATGGGAGGCAAAGTGAAAACAAAGAAGAGAGCCAGCCAGCCAAGACGAATAGAGCGAGAGGGCAGAGAGCATGCTCGGATTGTGTGTGTCGGTGTGTGTGTCAGCGTGGGCTGGGGGGGTTCTAGGAAAGGGTCAGTCTAATTTGCAGCTCATTGAATAGGAACAAGCTTCCTCTGATGGATGGGTTGAGGGGTCGTCTGTGTGCTGCTGTGTGTGTGGAAGAAAGCAGCAGGAACAGTTTATATCTGACAGCAGCTCTCCAGCTACTTTACAGCTATTTTACTCTGAGATGCAGTTCATTTATCAGCATTTTGCCCACATTAAGATGCCACAAATAGTTCAGCATCCCTTAAAGCACCCAGCCTTTTTTCACAAATCAGACCTCCGGACAGTGGCAGGAGAACCGCATCAGCTGCTTGTAGGGTTGTCCTTTCTCACATGCTGCAAACAACAGGAGAAAACGCTTCAGGAGAGTTCTCAGTTTGCTTTAGCCAGGAGAGCAACATGACATCCACCCACTACAGACTTATTCTAGTTCTGGATATTTCACCATTTCATATTTTTATGCAGTTCACAATAAAGTAATGCTGTTTCATTTGCCTTGGAAGTTGGATGTCGGGGCTGAGAGTGACGTCACTCCCAAGTTAAGTGTGTTCTCGTTTTAAAGTCAGAAAAGCAAAGAAAAACTGGATTTCTGTTCCTCCTTAACAAACTGGAGCCATTCCTGCATCTCTGGCAATACAGCCTCAGTCGGCACAGCGATGTATTTCTGATCTATATGCACTGAATGGGCAGTGGTAGGAATGATGTATCATAGACGTGTGTTTGCTAATTAGGAAGAGGTTGTTTCTCCATCATGTGCCGCTATGTTTTGGTTTTGCCTTTTTTATCTGTTAGTAAGTGGAGATGGACAGAAAGTCAGAGAGAAAGACAGAGAAAGACATGCAGGCCACGGGTCAGACTCCAACCCACGCCGCTGCGTTCTACCCAAGTGGCATGTGGTTGCCTGCTCATGCAGGTTCGCCTGCATTTTACTTCTCTGCGTGACCCACACAGGGAGGGAGGATTGATCAGTAACATTAATGTAGGTTTCTCATTGTCAGCGTTGGTTACCTCCGCTTCAGTTATGCTTTGTCTCTGTCTGCGATGTAGCATCAACATAGCTAACAGCTAATGTAACACTGAAATACTTATACAGTTACAATATAAGATTTAATGTGTATGCTGCTTCAAACGAGGGATTTAAACCCAGATGTGTTGTTCCAAAGATGGCAGTGTTGCTAATACACTATTTAGCTAAACTGCTCACATGCCCCAAATGTTCTCCAGGCTACCCAACGTGTCCCTCGTGTGGTCGCACAGACAGAGAAAAATCATAGGTGAAGCAGAGGTAAGCAACACCACCCCAACATCTCGCTGATCACCAAACTACACCAGCACTACGAATCCTGTTCTAAGTAGATTCACTCAGCGAGGTAGAACAAAGGCAAAGCAGCGTTAAGCAACGAAACGACCTTTTTCCAATAAGTAAACACATGTGTCCGCTTCAAAGTTACTAAAGCCAACCACAGGCTACGTCAGCAATACGTCGCTGTGCTGTCTGAGGCTGTATTGCTACTGATGCATGAAGGGCTCTGCCTTGCAAAGGAGGAACAGAAATCGTTCTTCCTTGTTTCTCCAGCTTTGGTACTAAAATGCACTGATAGTGACGGACGGTGCTGTCTGGGGTTTTTCTGTGATTAAAAACTCTGCTGCACCACATTCATGGTCAGTGCTCTGCATATGGTTTATTTAGTGAGTCACAAATACACAACAGTGGTAATCCAGATGAAAAGTTTTAGGTTTGCTGCTGTTTACGTTCACTGTCGCCATCCTGGATTGTTAAGTCGGGGTAGTGGGGCTGCTCCAACTGGGATCTTGGAAATTCCAACCTCCAACTTAAGCTGGAATGCACTAAAATACAAACACATGACACACAGTCAGATATCCCACTCAATAAACGTGCACACATAACCAGTATCTGAAAGACTAAAACTTAAGACCTTCCCTTTGAATTTGAATTCACCAGAGAACCGTCGACTTTATTAACACACACGGTGTGAAAAATGTAAGCCGTGCTCGACTAGTACCAGCTGTACCTGTACACCTAATAGCTCTCCAAAGGTGGTACATCAAGACGTTGACATCAAACAAGACCTTCTGCATAAAAGCAAGCCCCAAGTGAAAAACTGTATTATTTTACACTGAGAATAATGTGAGAATACAGAGTTAAAGACACGAGGTTAGATCTTTGGCTGTGTGCACATTTGTTAAATTCTTAAAAGTCTGCTTGTGTTTCCAGTGTTGTTGTGTTGTGTGTGTATAACTGCATTATACATAGAGGGGAAAAAGGTACTTCCTTAAAAACTGATGCTCAAGCAGATGCTGTGTGGCTTTAAAGGTGGTCTTTACAACAGGCCAACTGGAACAAATTTGAACCTTTATTGGTTAAATTTAAAGTATTTTGCATCCCATAATAGGTGCTTTGGTCTGGTTGAATAAATTTCAGTTCTTAATTATGCAGGTAGTTCAACAAGAGGCTTGAGTGGTCAAAAACGGATCATCACTGTGGACTTTGTTCAGCAGAGTTTTTTGTTTGTTTGGTTCATTCATTAGAGGCAGCGTGGTTGCTTTTAATAGAAAACGTGTCTTAATCCCTATTTGTGGAGGATTAGTCGAAGAGATGGGGAATAAAATATTCAGCGTAATTCCAGGGAATTGAACTCACTGTTCATTGCAGAGGGTATAAAACAAGAACTCTTTCACACATTTTAAGGTTTTCTTTAGCTTCACTGACTGTATGTTGACTGTATGTTACAAACAGGAGCTGCTGTTAGCTGATTGGCTTGATTTTACGGGCTCCGATTAAAAAAATAAATACGACTACGTGATAAAAATATGACACTTGGCAGTACCTACATGCACAGTGAGCCTGTGGGGTGCAGCTCTCCTGTCTGCTTTAATTTGCTCGACACATTTTCAACTTCCACCACTTTTCCAAAAAAGCGTGGTGTCACACAGAGCTGTTAAAGGCTGACGTCCACAGCTGCTTTATACTAAAAGCTTTTTGGCATTTCACGAACCCCCAGCATTAAATCACAGCAACCCTTCATACAACCATCGGCCATGTTTACTGTAATTAAATCACAAATTACACCCAAATAAAACTGCACACATCAGAGCGGCCAGTTAGGACTCTGTGTGCTGCCTCAGAGACATTGCATTTCTGAGCAACGGCCTCCTTTTACTTTCCTTACTTAAAAATGAGCATTTCATGTTTTACTTTTAGACACTTTAGGGTTGAAGATGCAGGTGTGATGTGAACATTTGCGTAGGGCAGAAATATACTGGAAGAGTTTCTCATGGACAGCCAGTCAAATGCCTCCACCCAGCTGGTTTTAATGATGTTTGTCAGTTTCTTCTTCATTGTATGAAATACAGCAGCATGAATTATGTTTCATCCATCCATTAGTTTTATTAGTTCATGCATTTCTTACTTTTAGCTTCTGCATGTCCATAAAGCGAACCATCATGTGAAGATGGCCACATTTATCAGTGTGGTTAGAATCATCTGCTCGGTCACAGTTCTCTTTGTTTAGGCGATCATATTTTTTTACAGCCCTGTCAGCTATCACTGTCAGCCTTAATGACTCCATCACACTAGAGTAAAAATAGGACAACAACCTCCTAGAAAGTAGGAAAAATCACTAGTTGCAGTGATTACATTGATTTTTTTTTCCATCCAGTTACTGATTGCAAGGAGTTATGGCAACCAGCTGCTCACACTAAGGTTGAGTATGCAACTCCTTCAAAACCTGACTGGACTAGATAATGTGAAAAGATTTTTGATTTTCAATGATTTATTAAAGTTAATCGCCAAACTATCCCAAACACATTGTATGTAACTGCCAGTTCGACCTCATTCATTGACAAACTGATAACAGACCTGACTCGAAGGACCAGACTCACTTTGAAAACGGAAACTGTCAGCGAGCGGTCACAGACTTCATCCTGTCTCCAAAGCAAGAGACGGGGAACTTGTGACTTGTCTTAAAGGCAACATGCAGAAGTACTTTACAGCTGTAAATGAAAACACTGCGAACACAGATACATGTTGGAAGGAAATATGACATGAAAGACCACAAAAAGAGAGTGTTGTCCCAGGATGAGCAGAGGAAGTAAATCCGTCAGACAGATCCAGACACCCAGCCGGCTGCCACAGTCCTTTAACAGCGGCACAGAATCACCAGGTAGCTCCTACTGTGGTGGATAATGTTTCAGTCATGACTCGTGTCCGTACTTCAGCATTACTTGATCTTAGTGCCACTGATCTTCATCGTTGTTACTTTAACAGACTGATTACCTATAAACTATTTTCAGACATTTAAACAGTGTTGGTCATGTTACTTGAAAAAAGTAATTAGTTACTAATTACTGATTACTTCTCCAGGAAAGTAATCCTGTTACTTTACTGATTACTTATTTTCATAAGTAATTTGTTACTTTATTAGTTACTTTTAAAAAACATGATACACAACCTGAATGCGAAATAAAGCGATAGACCGTTCAGCCCAATTCTATTTTTCTGCATAATCCATCATATGAAATTGAATCAAATGAAAAACTGTTTTATTAGTTTTACACTTTTAAGCAAAAATTAAATATCATGCAACTGCCTTTGACTGGAAGAAATGTGTTTAACATTTAAATCTATTTTCTGCATATTCCAGCATATAAAATAAAATAATGTTTTGTGTTTACACTCTTTCAAATAGATGCAAGTAAAACACAGCAGAAAATAAATAAAATCAAAGATTCAGCAGCACTGAGTCCTGTCGCTCTTAAATCTATTGTCACCTGTTTAGCAGGAGTGGGGCGGGTGGAGGTTTGCCCACAGCGGTCATGTCAGTGGGGGGATCCGGGGGTTTCTCTGTGAATTTTAGATTCCGGTGACTTGTTTGGTGTTTGCTCAGATTTGAAATGTAATTTTTCGCTCTAGAAAGAAGTTTTCTTCCCACGCAGAGTGAACAGTGGACGCTAATGTTTTTGTCACTTTTTATGGACTAAATACTTACGGAAAAAGTACTTTTACAGCCTTAAAGTAGACTCAAGACTCAAGAAGTTTATTGTCATTTCGTATGGTGCTACCCAGCCTGAAACGAAATACTGTTTCTCACCAGCCTCTACAGTGCAATAAGCAATATGGTTTAAAAAGAATACGTTTAAAAAAGAGCAGCAACAAAAGGCATAAATAGCATAAAATCTAAGTTCTAAAACAAACTCCAGTCACATTCGTTCAGGTAGACAGCAGCAGTCCTTTCACAGAAGGAGATGGTTAAATTAGGTAGTGTGTGTATCTGGGGAGTGTATTGTATGTGTGTGTGTGTGTGTGTGTGTGTGTGTAGATAGGGGCAACACAGTCCGCTTGTTGATCTTACAGTGTAGCTGTGTGAATGGCTGTGTGGGTGAGGAGGGGGCACAGACCATTTATCAGTCTCACGGCTTGTCCAAAGAACCCGTCCAGCATCCTGGTGGTTCTGCAGCTGATGCTCCTGTAGCAGGAGTGAGAACAGGCCGTGAGAGGGGTGGTGGGAGTCTCTGATGATGGAGATAGCTCTGCGTATGCAGCGCTGTTTGTAGATCTCCAGTGGTGAGAGAGGGGCACCAACAATCCTACTGGCAGTCTTAACAATCCTATTAAGTTGACGTAGGACTTGCAGCTGCCAAACCAAGCTGTAAAACTTTGTGTCAGGATGTTTTCAATGGTGCCTTTGTAGAAAGTTGTGAGGTGAAGCGTGGATAGTCCTGCTTTTCTGAGTCTCCTCAGAGAGTGGAGACGCTTTTGTGCTTTTCTGATAACTGCTGTGGTGTTAATGTAGAAGGACAGGTAATGTGATTACTTCCAAGCTTTAAACGCTGCATGGTCGTACTCTCTCCCCCACTCCATATGAGCCATTGTTGATCTGCACACGTCTGTTGATGCCATGAACGTCGCACGCTCGTACGTCATTGTCATGAGACACTCTCACAAACAAAATCACCAATTAGTAACGCAGTAACGCAGCTGCTTACGGGAAAGTAACAGTAATCTAATTACTTTTTTGCAATAGTAATCCCTTACTTGTTACTTGAAAAAAGTAATCGGATTACTTTAGTTTTGTTTAAATCCGAAAGTAATCGGACTGCCCATATCTGCATTTAAATAATGGACTCAGCCCCATTGTGTTAAATATTTTTACATTAACTGTGAAAGATGTCTGAATATTATAATCTTTTTGTGTTGTTGCCTGTTTTATTTATATAGCAAATTGAAACAGTGGAATTTGACTTAAAGAGCTTTAAAGACAGGCACGTTTACATTCCAGGTCTCCATAAAAACCCAGTTTCAAAATAAAAGATGTCTAAAATGTGTTATTGTTGTTTTTGTTTTTGTGTAAAGTAAAAATCACAGTTTTTAGTGATCATTAAAGGTTCATATCTGGCAAACTGATTCATCTCATAAATCAAATCGATACCAAAAATAGCAGTCGTGCCTGTGTCACTGTTATCCCTGAATGACAAATAGTCAGGTGATTGCCATGCATCATTTCAAACAAGCGAGAGCTGTTACAGGTATGGAGGAATCCCAAAGCTCACTGATGGTTTGATCTGTTTTCTCTCACAGATGCAATCAAAACTGTAAGGGGACAAATAAAAGCATCACATCTCACCCGTATGTGGCTGTACTCTGATATATTTTCTCTTTGGTGACTCATTACAGACTGAGAATAGAAATACGTGCACATGGAAACATGAGAAAGAGAGAAGTGTGATCTAGCACAATGAGTCAGCCCAGGAGTTGTTTCTCTGGAGGAGAGGTTAAAATGCTTAAAAAATCAAAGTTTTTATCTTGGGATGAGATTGAAATGGTTTTTTGTGGGAGATTTTCTTTTTTGAAGGCAATATGTGAAATGCAAGTTTAACATGAGGAGGATTAAAAGCAGCACTTTTTTCCCCCAGAAAATTGTCCCTGCTCTGTTCCAGCAGGCGATAAAAGAACTTTACAGCACTCAGCTACAGACAGCCTATCCAGATGCGTTTCACCGAGGATTTCAACAAGGCTAATATTAAGTCTGTTTTACTCCATTTCTACCAGCATGTCATATGCACAGCAAGAGAGAAAATATGTTCACATGTATTCAAACATAAAAAATGCATAGACTGGAGCCACTTTGCCTCACATTGGCAGCTCTGATTACCTGACTATCCCTTCAGCGTACAGGTCCAGAGTGAGAGAAGAGCCCTGGTAGAGAAGAACATTGTGTGTGGAGGCTTTTCTACCTTTACAGGACAGCTTTGAGTGCACACAGTGGTGCATTTTCAAAAAAAAAAGACAGTACAACTGGGGACTGTGTAGACCTGCAGCCATATGCTGAGGGTGTAATTGGATTTAATAAAAAATGCAATGATGATGTGACTTTTATTAAATCTGTCAAGTTGCATTCCACCAATACACCTTGGCTAACTGGGGAGATCTGCTCCTTGTTGAGGCTCTGTGATATTGCATTTACAGCTGGTGATGTAAGACGGCAAGAAACAACCTAAAAAGAGAAATCAGAGAGGCTAAAAAGCCTCATGGGGAAAACGTTGTCCAATCACCAACACCAAAGACATGAGGCACACACAGACAACAGAGCACTACAAAGATAAGCACTGCCTCCTAGCAGCCAGGGTGCTGCTGCTCCAGATCACATCCCAGGTCGTGTCCTAAAGAGCTGTGTAGAAAAGCTGAAGGATGCCTTCATGGACATGCTCAGTATCTCCTCCAGCCAAGCCAGAGTGCCATTTTGTTTTAAAAGCACCACCATAGTACATCTGACTCAAGACCTGAAATCAAGTCTCTATGAAGAATTTTTGGCCTTGACCCCCAAAGCCATGAAATGCTTTAAGAGGCTGGTCATGAATCAGATCAAGTCATACCTCCCAACTGATCTGGACCCAATCCACCCTGTTTCACCTCACTCTGACTCATGACTTACTCACTTATGGAGTGAAGACCCAACAACACCTTCACTCCCTCTGCAGGCTGAAGAAAGTGGACCTCCCCTATTTTACCATATTTTACAGAAACACCACTGAGCAGATTTTCACTCACTGTATCTATTCCTGTTTCTGAAACATTGTGGCAGAGGAAAGACATAAACAGGACTTCTATACTGAGGTGTAGGTGCCACTCAGTCTGTATGATAAAGGCTTCCATTCACTCCTCTCATGGCTTGTTCCTAGTAATGCAGTCTGGACAAAGATACTGAAGTATCGGATCAAAATGACCACTACAGAATACTGAATACATGCCCCAAAATGTATTCTGACTGCTAAATAATAGTGGTCCGTTCGTTACTCAATTTTTTCAGACAGCATTCAGACAGCTAAACCTGCTGTGTGTTACTGAAGACTGTTCGTATAAGAAACTGTGATTGCATTTTTACTGTATGGAAAGACGATGACAGCTGCACTCCGCCTGCCTTTGATTCCACTGAAAGCTATAGCATCTGTCGTTTTCATGGGTGTGTCTGTGTCCTGAGGCCTTCTTTTGGTTGTGGGTTAAACTCCCCATGGTGTTTAGGGCCATGCCTGTAGCATTCTGCCTTTTAGCTTAGCACAACAACAACAACAAAAAAAGCTCTCTCACCCAGGAAACACGCAAGAGCGCGGTAACAACATTACGTAGCTGTCAAACAAACCCAAATAATCCTGACCCGCGACAATATGAAACAGGAAGTACCGCCGTGTATTCCATTTATTTCAACAAAGTAACTGTATTCTGAATACCACCTTTTTAACGGTAACTGTAACGGAAAACAGTTACTCATATTTTGTATTCTGAATACGTAACGGCGGTACATGTATTCCGTTACTCCCCAACACTGAGTATCGGATCAAGGACCACTCGACTGCTAAATAGCTTTTTTTCAGACAGCATTCAGACAGCTAAACCTGAGTGTGTGGACTGTTCATAAGAAACTGTGATTGCATTTTTACTGTATGGAAAGACGATGAGGGGTGTGTCTGTGTCCTGAGGCCTTCTTTTGGTTGTGGGTTAAACTCCTGGTGTTTAATGGGAAACTGAAGGTAGGCTAGTGTAATAGTTACTCTGCCACCGGCTCTGCTTCGACTGCTCTAAGATCAGTTACCATCGGCACTTGTGTGGAAACAGATCTAGCATTAGCAAATGAAAAAGGGTTCTGGTTTAGCATTTTAACAGATGTGTTTTCTCTTACTGACAACCTTGGCCAGCATGTGTGATGTAGATAAATTAGAGTGTTGTATGATAAAACTTTTAATAACTCCTTTAGCATGTGAGCAATGGAAACCTTGATGATAGCCTTCAATGTCATGTTTAATAGAGCAGGCAATAAAAAAAAATTATGGATAATTTTAAGCTCTAAAACGATTGTGATTATTTTTATCTTTTAACATAGTTAAGGGAATATATCTATAAAGACCATTTTATTTTGTATCAGGTTGTAAACATGTTTACTGGAAAGTTGAACATTTTAACATGGGAGTCTATGCGGACTGAGGTTTTTGTTACTTCTAAATTACTTTCATTTTTTAGCTTCAAGGGTAGCTTTGAAGAGAACGATAAGGCTAAAAACGTAATTTATTTCTAAAGAAAACCCAATAAAATACTTTCTTGTTTATCTTTGTATTAATTTTACTAAAAGTTAAGTATTTTATTTATTTATTTTATTTTTTCATTTCCAAACACAGACACCAAATCCACACTTGTTTGTTAAAAAGTTCAGTTTTTACAGCTACCATGATCTTTGAGAAAATTTGGGAATTCATTAAATAAATAAATAATTTTAGAGATCATACAGTGGAAAAAATAAATAAAACCCTTCTATCTTTACCTAGCTGGAATGGAAACAGTTTTAATGTTGTTTTATTTAATTGTTTGAGGGAAGTGACCTTCTCAGTTCGCCCTCAGTGTTTCTGCATTTTGTCATCAAATTAAAACCTTTGAGTACTGAAAGGTCAGTAGTGCCTGAAGGTAAGTTTGTGATCTCATTGGTCATCCAGAGATGATGTCACTGTGGTATCAGGGCTTACTGCTCAACACCCAATGACATCACTTCCTGCAAAACCATGGAAAATTTGATTTCAGATGAAATAGTGTGGCCAAAGTCGCCTCTGTTCGGGAATGTGTGTGTGTGTGTGTGTGTGTGTGTGTGTGTGTGTGTGTGTGTGTGTGTGTGTGTGTGTATTTGTGTTGGCTGTGGTCCTCTATTAATCCTGTTCAGTCTGACATTAAGTGTTGTTCAGGTTGAGAAATGAATTACCCTGCAGGGTGGCTAGCACACACATTCATCACCATCTCTCTTTCTCATACAAACACGCACGCACACACACACACACACACACACACACACACGCACACACACACACACACACACACACTGTTCACATGTCTAGCTGCAGTATTTTCCTGTCATTGTGTTTCGGCAGCAGCAGCCGTCTTCCAGTAAGATGGTTTCTGTGCCACACTTTTCATCCTGAGCTGAACCTCTGTAACGCTCTGGAGGAATCAATCTTACTCCGGCTGGACCTTCAGGTTTATTGATTTGAGACCCTGAAAGAGACAATGAAACACAGCGGTGTGTATTTTGCTCTCTCTGCCACTAATAAGTACCTGCAGAGAATGTATAAAATCCCCCATTTTTGAGTAATGTATTTGCTGGGTGAACTGCACATGCATTCTGATTTCTTTTGTTCTCTCTCACACTTTCAAACACTGACCAGTGGTCAGTGTTTGAAAGTGTGACTGACCAGTACAGCCAGCCTACCTCACCTTTAAACTGCTAAAAAGGTCAGAATTGAGCTGTATCTGTAAACTCTTTTGGAAGGAATGGTCCAACATTTAATTTTCTTACCCCGTTGCACTGTGCAAGCTGCTTTGCAACCCACACCACGCCTCATCATTAATGCTCTGACTTACTTCAATCATTATCATGTCTGTTTTTATTCAAGAGCATCCTGTCAAAAAACTGGATATTCTGTTGTTCCTTCATGTGGCAAAACGTCTGCAGAAGAAGATAAAGAAAAACTGGGATTACTGGGAAAACATTGTAACATTTTTAAAGGAAACAAAGTGGATTTTTTACAGTTATAGAAACTGACTGACAGCAGGTTGTTCTGGATTCACACAGAGGTTTGTGAAGTATCTGTGAAGTATAATCGAGTTGATTTCTTGATTATATATTTGTCATTGCATCAGAAACTGCTGGTTTTTCAGAGGTAAGGCAGTGAGGAAAGGTAAAGCGTACGCTGTGTTCAGTAATAAAACCTTACTTTGGTATGGAACTTTGACCTTATTTCCAAGCAAAACTGCAACTATGTGTGAATTTCCTGCTGGTTTCACAGCTCTAGACCAGACTGTGAACTTTCCATGAACTTTATGAACAATACAACATTAATGATCCTTTAAAGGTGCTAGCTAAAAACAGGAAGTCAAGATTGCTGATGTTGCAATAATGGAAGACCTGCTTTTAGTAAGGAGAGTGTTTAGTCTTTGATCAACTCTCTTCTGTTTTGTACATCACTGATTTAGTCAGGACGGTTAATTTGGTTATTTCCACCTGCAGTGAAATATATTTGGTGACACTGGTCTGTTCCTCCCCACCATTGCATTTACACTGTTGCAGCACAGAGCAGGCATCAGTGACAACACGAAAAGAAAACTGGGTGGAGGTGGGTTTCACAGTAGCTTGCTGCAAAAAGGCGTCTTGAACAGTGGACAGTCTGAGCTTGATCTTGCAGGACTGCAGCTGACAATGACTTTGTGGCCTGCCTGGACTAATGCTATGCTCAATTTATGCTGTCTTACACGAAGAGAAATTGCTATGCTGGTGCTTAAATCAGTTTGTGAATTGTAGAACACAAATGCAAAGCTTACAAATTTGATGCTCAGAATCTTATATAAACTGTTTTGTATGATCTTAAAGGCTCACGAGGGCTCAGAACATGTCATAGGTACAACTGACTGTTTTACTAATATTCTAAATCATAATGCATGATTTCTCTTCATTATTCAGAGAAAGAATAATCAGAAAATCAGGTTATATATTGTTATTGAGGTGGATGCGACAGTTACTCACGACACACATTTTTGATTTTTAGATATTCTGATGCTCTGAATTGGCTTGATTATTAGAAAGCTGCAGTCAGAGAGAACAAGCAGCATCACAGTCAGCTAATTCGCTGCTCTATGGACGACATTAGAGGAGGATAATGTAGTGAGTCATGCAGTCAGAGTGCTCAAGTTTTAGTGAGAGGAGAAAAAAAGAAAAGAAAATTTGTGCTTGATGGGTTTTTTATGCTTTTTATGATCCTTGCTGAGTTACAGTGCTGTGCAAAAATCTTGAGCCACCCCTCAAAATGGGAAATATGTGCAAATTTGTACAATTGTAACAAGCTTGGTGAGTCAATATTTGATAGGAAGACCTTTACTTTTAACAGATCTTGCTTAGGAATCGTTCTTGTAATTTCCTTGTTGGCTGCCTGTTGCACTGGGGATCAAAATCACACGGTCACAAAATCACACGCTTGAATGCTTTCTCCAAGTCCACAAAGCACATGTAGACTGGTTGGGCAAACTCCCATGCTCCCTCGAGTATCCCTGAGAGGATAAAGAGCTGGTCCAGTGTTCCACAACCAGGACGAAAACCGCATTGTTCCTCAATCCGAGGTTCGACTCACGGATGGACATAGACTTTCCCGGGGAGGCTGAGGAGTGTGATCCCCCTATAGTTGGAACACACCCTCCGGTCCCCCTTCTTAAAGACGTGAACCAACACCCCGGTCTGCCAATCCAGAGGTATCGCCAATTTGATCCAAAAACTTTGATTTTGGATTCATCTGTCCATAAATTCTGTTACCATTGATTTTCAGTCCAGTTCTTGTGTAATTTGAGATACCTCAGACGTTTCTCCTCTTTCACTAAAAAGCTTGAATGACCTTCATAAAGCCTTGAGAATTAAACTCCACTCCACAACACTTTTATTTTATTTTTTCTGACTCATTAGAAACAAAATATGAGGAAATGAGAGTTGACTCAAGACTTTTGCACAGGGCCGTATAAAACACCCATTCAAATAGTAAAGAAAACAGTCCTAAAATATGAAGTCCAGTTTGAGGAATAAACTGGCAGTTATCCACGTTAAAACCATAATCTCTGTCAGCTGATCACTGCTTGATATATTTTTTAAACCTTCCTGCAGATCCATTTTGCTTTAATTAGAAAGACAGTCAGAGCTTATCTTCATACTTTCTGTCAGGATGTCTTTGCAGTCTCTGCTGTGAGTGCCGTACCTGCCAGCAGTGCAAATAACACGGCACACCGATAATAAACCTGATTCAGGAGCTCTGTGGACCGAAGCAGACAGCAGGTATTTTAACAGACACTGCGGTGCTGTTAGAGTCCAGAGCACAGGGCCATTTGTCTCCTTGTCGATGGTATTGACAGCTTCAGAGCCTGCTGGGAGCCTAAAGAGAAAATCAACACTCCACAGTAAACAGGATTTATGTCCAAATAGTGTTTTCTAACGAACTGAAAAGCTGAAGTGTCGAATCTGGAACACTTCTGTGATTTATTGTGTTTAAGTTAGGTGGCGTCCCTCAGGACTGATAATTACTTTTCTTCCATGCCTCTTTTTCCATTTCTTTTCTTCTTCTTTTTTTTACCATGTTAAATCTGCGGATGGGCATAATTGTAGTTTTACAACTTTGCTAGACAGAAAAGCTTCTTTAGCTCACAACGTGTTGAATGTTGAAAACTGGACAGTGAAAGATTGAGCTGATGAATCTTCGCGTCTTCTGAGGTTTCAGACTGTTGGTCAGAATCAGAATAAAGCCACAGAGACAACGTGCCATATGTGAAGGATCCAGACTTCTGCTGGTGGTGTAATTCTGTGGGAATGTTTCCTTGGCACGCTCAATACCAACAATCATAGCTTGAATGCATAATAAGTATTGTCACTGATGGCTCGCATCCCTCGATGGCCACAGTCAATCTCTTAATGGCCACTTCTACCGAGATAATACTTCATGGCAAGTCTAACTTGTCTAATGAACCAGTGATTTCAGTGGACTTGAGTGGCTTCCTCAGTAAACAGATCTGGACTGAGTATAACATCTGTGTGATGTGTCAAGACCAGGGCATCAAATACTGTTTACTAAAGCCGCTGGTGTCTTGCACAATTGCACAAGGCGTATTAATGAGATACATTTCCAGAGTCATCGGTTATGGTTGTAGGAGGATGGGTCTTTCAGTCCCAACTCATCATAAATCGGCCCTCAGCTTTGCATTTAATCACACAGGGTCAGCATAATTCTTAAATATCCGGAAATGTTGTGAAAGGGAGCATTTTTGTTGATCCCACAATCCCATCCAAAACTTAACCACATAGTTATTCCAAGCCTGAACCAAACGAGTGAGCGAAAGCCAGAAAGCAAAATAAGGTCAATGCCAGTGGACATATTGATATGTTGGATCATCAGGTGTTAAATAAACAAATAAAATCTCAAAATGGAGCAGAATCTCATAGGAAGGGTTTACGGTTTGGATCCATGACAGTAAGAACCAATCCGGATTTAGAGAAAAGGGAGGTGAGGCTAATGTTGCTAATGATACCTTTATCCCCACAGCCCAGAGCACTGAGGAGGCTAAAATGATGAGGAAGGGTTTAAAATTGAGGAAACTTTAAGTTTAAAAACCCGAATAAGGCCAGAATTCTTTAAACACTCAGTTTCCAACATTTGTTTTCCTTCTGAGATTTGTATCACGTCTCTCAGAGGGGATTTCTTTCATATCATCGTCTCAGAAACACCATTTGGCTTTAGGCACGCAAGCTCCGCTCAGTTGTGGTTCAAACCTTGTGTTTGTGAGGGGCAACCAATCAGAAGAAAGCGGCCTTAAAGGGAGGGCAGGGCTAAGAGGGAGGAGTTATTTATATTTACAACAACTTGTTGAGATAAACAAGATAGATAACAGTGTGAGATCAATAAATATTATTTTGAACTGTCAATCAAGCAGGGCTATTCTCGCACTGTGTAAGAATAAGATATTGAACTGGAAACTTAAAATTATAGGTCCATTTAAAACAGATAAAGCAGTAAACAACTAGTAAAAACATAGTGTTTCAATGTTGTCTTCTGGCAAACACTTTAAAACAATAGGAGCTTGTAAATGAGATTAGTAGCAGCCTTATTACTAATATTTCAGTAAGGTGTAAAGTCTGCTGTCTGTGGTTCTACCTGAGGTGAAACATGTTCAGGCGGGCTGAGAATTCACCACCTTGATTTGAAAAGTATGCGTGACACAGTAAAGGGAAAGTCAATCTGTGTTTGGTTTCCCAGCCATCAGCAGAAATCAAACAGGTAGGACAAGCTGAGTAATGGGTTTTGGTTTCCGTGGGCTGCATACTTGACAGATGCACCAATCTGCTCATTAGATCTAAATATTTCTTGAGCTGATGGAGACAGGAGAAGAAATGTCACATGCATCTTAATGAATCATGTAGAAGCACAGTTTTTGATTTGATATGTTTTAGGACAGTAATTCTAACCAAACAATTAGCATGTCATTTAATACTGAATGCAGTAAATTGCCATAACTCTTCAAACATGATCCGTGTTTGTATGTTCTACAAAGCAGACAAACCTCTGGGTTGTCACTATCCATCCATTCTCTCACACTTAATGTAGGTCTGGGTTGACTCATCTCTTCATCCCATCAGTGGATCAATGGATAGTGATAGATGGATGCTAGACACATTTTTCAAATGCCAAAACTTTCAGGAACTTGAACCAAGTGGTTTTAAAGACCTGACAGCCATGACTGAATGCTGCTGCCTAAACTCCTCACCTCTGTATGTCCACTGTGAACTCCTCTCTGTGACCTGAGGCCTATATAAGGTTCTCAATCTGCCACCAAGCACAGAATCATGGCCCTAAAATAAATCTTCACACAATCAATGGAAAATGAAAATCTGTTTCAAACAGGAAGGCTGTCAGCCAGGTCACCTTCAGAATGCATTTGGTGGTAAAACAGGAAAAGTCAATTCTGACGTCGGAGCATCAGTTTGGAGAGTTGGAGAAAATTTTACTGAACGAGTTTTGACCGAAATAAAATAGATAAACAAAATCTTTGTTGATGGCCAGAAAACTTTGATCAGTGGTGTGAACTTACATATTTCACTACAGTTCACTTGACAAGAATATTTAGAAATCTTTCGCATCCTCAGTTTTCTTCCCATTAAATGACAGTTTTTCCTTCCCACTGTTGCCAAGTGAAGCTTGAGGAAGTCTGTTATTTTGGCATACAGTAAGTGTCCAAGGAGGAACTTTTACAAGAATGAATGGGGAACAACCCTGTATCAGTTTCTATTGCTCCTTTTTCACATCCACAAACTAGTCCAGCATTATTGTTCACATACAGTACTGCTCCTGCCAGGGTAAATATATCCACTCGGAGGCAGATCAGGGCTGAATCATCCCTGGCTGACACATTTTCTTTTGAACCAAGTAAACACACTGTGTCACTTGGGGAGGTTGCTGTGTTGTTAATCAGAAACAGTAGAAAATGCTGCTGTTTCTCTTAAGTTTCCTGCATACATGCTGTAGTTTGTTCTGCACGCCTAATTGCATCTTACAGAAACTGCATGTAGCAGTAACATCTGACAACACAGGATTAGTGCGTAATGCATGGGGTGAATTGTTATTTATTTATTTAGTTTTGGCAAAATATCAATCATGTATATTATATTCAGAGGGATTTCTAAGATCCGATATGTTAAGAAATTACTTTAATTAATAGTGAAATTTTCAGCGACAGTCGTGTAATTATTTATCACTCGTCACTCGTTAACTGTCATCGTTTTTAAGTTAGTGGATGGATCTGTGTTGAAGCTGTAATAAACACTTGTTAAAAGATCTTGCAGATCTTTTTTTCATGGTGGTTTGTAGATGATGTTTAGTAAATTCAGTCTGTCAGGAGTAAAGCTCTGCATCTCCTTCATAATATTAATATCATGTACAGTAGCTCACCGGGCAGCCCCACATGTTTGATTTGACAGATTTTTATACCAGATGTTCCTGACGCAGCTCCAAAAAGCCTCCTCCTGAGACTGGAGCAGGGATCTTTTGCTTGTTCGGTAAATGTGAACCACTGTGCTGCAGACGAGCTCTTGTGCCCTGATAGAAAAGATCCTGTGATCATCTCCCAGTGGTGTCTTCTGGGATGTCCAGGATATTTTCATATGTTGAGCTCATGAATGCACGGCATGGTTGTTTTTTTTGGAAACTCTTATCTTAATATCTCCTCCTAGTTCCTTTGCATTAACCCTTTCACGCATAGTGGTCACTACAGTGGACAAGTATTCAAAGGCTGTTTTCTTTTATTTGTGTCAGTGTTGATGGTATAGTTGCACATAGACCACTACATTGGACACTGATGTGTCACTCCATACCCTGCCATGTTTAAAAAAATTTTAAAAAAAGTATATGTGTAAAAAAAAAATGAAGTTCAAAATGCATGTACAAGTTAAAAAATGATTTTTTCATGCCAAAAGATGAATAAAAATACTTAAGAAAAAACTCCTGATTGAGGTTGTCATAATTCATGCATGGAAGGGTTCATGCTCCTTGTTATTGCTAAACTTTGCTTCAAGTAAATTGTTTAATTACCTCTTACCTAAATTACAGAGCTGAAGTTTGTAAACCCTTCGTTCAGTTTTGATACAAATGTCCTCAAATTAAAGCTAGTAGTCTGCACAATAGCCTGAACATGGTTTAAACAGCAAGAAAATGTGTGCCTAAAATATATGAATCAAACTTTATGTATGCTGAGAATGAAGGAATAACAAATAAATATAATTTTGCTGTCAGAAAAGATCAAGGATGGGAATAAAAGCCTGAGCCGCTCACCATACTCCACAGCAGGCCCAAGAAAAGCTTAAAAACTGATGATGGCACACAAACAGAGGCCTCATGTAATGTCATGCCTCATGTTAGTTAATGGTGCAGAGATAACATCTCCAACAAATAATGCTGAAATTTTAAACTACAGCAGAAAGTCAGCAGTTCTGCTTGTCTGTGGAATTTTTTTTTAATCAAACAAATTTAAAATATATTCGCGCACTTTAGTTTATCCACAGAGACTCTATTAAAGACAGACATAATATACATTTTACTGACTTTTAGCTCTCATGACAGGTGAAGGATGCACCTGAGGGTTGGAAGGATGCTGCACGTTCATAAAGCATCTTGTAAATAACCCATAGTCTTTATTTTACTATAATGTGACATAATTAACATTGTGTAAGATGTTTAACAAGTGACTGAGCTGGAAATTAACAATTCAATTCAGAAAACTAATTTCTCAGACGTCTGTACAGTCAGGCTTCTTTTTGCAACCAGGTGACTGAACCCCTGCTGGCTGTTATAAAGAAGTTTCAAGGCACTTCAAGATTGGTTCACTGTTCAGACCTGGAATAATAATAATAATAATAATAATAATAATAATAATAATAATGATGATGATGAACTGTCACATAAAAACTATAATAATCACCAGTGTGATGTAAGCTGCTGTTTCTCACTGAAAGACATATTATTAAATAATATTATTGAGAAAGAAAAAGCTCATCTGATAGAAAATGTATTTATTGAAATTGTAAATCAAGCATAAGCTGTAATTTGATTGCTGAAACTTGGATCCCCCTGTCATCATCATTTATTCGGTAACAGGAAACCCAGCTACACTTCTCAGGATACTGTAATGTATATAGCCCCGCCTTCCTCTGTGACCTCGTGTATACAAATTAAAAAATGTCCACGGTGAACATAACGAATGTAAGTGGAATTTATGGCAGAACTGTGTGGGTGTTTTTCTTGGATGAATTCTTCCATTTGTCTGCAGATGTGCTCTCACAGGCTTGTTAGTGTGTTGCAGGGGAATGAGTGCAGTTCAGTCAGTGAAGGCTTGACTGCAGAGAAAACAGACTGCTGAGTAAATATCTGTAAGTCTGTCGATGATTTAATGTGCATTTTTTTCTGTGAATGCCTTAAGGCTGCAGCAGCTGGACAACTGCTTTCCCAGGATGCTTTACAGCTCAAAGACCCAGGAGGGTGTGTGTGTGTGTATGTGTGTGTGTGTGTGTGTGTGTGTGTGTGTGTGTGTGTGTGTGTGTGTGTGTGTGTGAGATTAGCAGCTTGGGCAGATTTCCAGATGGTACCATTCCTGTGCCGTCCTGGAGCTGTATGCATACACTCACACAGAGATATTAGAGATATGTGCGTGTATACTTTCTCTGACTTGCACATTCGTGCTAATAACCGTGCCCTGGTTTTCACCTACACCCTGAAATCCCTCTGGGTGCACTGTAGCCTGGTCTGTTTCTCATTAACGTGTCTGTTGTCTCTCTGTGGGTCACTGTAGCTTTGCACTCTGTAAAGTAAAACAGAGTGACACACAAACAAAGAGCGAATGCATGATTTCTACATATCTGAGGAAGAAGTCTCCCAGTGTTGTTGTGTTGATCCGAGGGGAACGTCGGTCAGGTGGAGTTCCTCAGTTCTTTTGTTAGGATCAGTTTGCATGATGAAAACTGCACGTTTCTCACTTTGATGCATAAATGACTTCATAAATTCTACTGTAACTCTGCAAACACACAGCTGCACACGTGGACACAAACAGGTATGAGAAGATGAAAATGCTGGAAATGGAAATCAGTGCGCTAACACCTTTTGTCTTAATATACCAAAGTCCTTCCAGAAGCAAGTCTTCAGCAGCCATCTTTGAATCTTCTGGGAAGGTATTCTGAAGCTCTTTAATTAATATGAAGAGAGCAATAAAGTTGATTTCAAGGGTCACCAGGACATAAAAACTGCACAGAACAAATGGTCTAATCAGATTTAATAAATGCTAAGAGTTTACTGGCTCTGATCAAAATAAGGTTCAAAATGTGTCCTTTGCACAAGTTTCACTTCTACAAAGCATGCACACAGTTACACAACAGTACAGTTTAATTAACAGCTCAGATCCAGAGAGCCAGCACAGTCGGTGGCTCTGGTTCCTCCCGCAAGAGCTCTGAATACAGGAGGGAAACAAAAAGAAAGAGGAATCTCCCCTTCAAACTTTCCCCTTTAAGTGTAAAGAATTACAAGTATATAAAAAAAATCTGCATAATGACATACTGTATTCTGTTTCTGAAACAATCCCCAGAGCAGGCGTTTAAAGGGCGTTCTCACAGAGTCCCTGCTTCTGGCACCGTCAGCGGAACAAATAGGCCGTTAGAACACTAAACATCTGATTTGCTCACTGCACCACCGAGGATTCCCTCAGCCTGCATATTTCATTCTGTTTAACTGTCTACCATTATTCATTGCTGCAGTAAAATTGCAACACTGCTTGTATCAATACTGCAAAAACCTGCTGGACAGAGTGGAAAAGTTTTGATGTGGATGCTAATGCAAGTTTCAGCCACTGAAGCCAGTGAGTCCCAGGAGCATAAAACTACAGTTAGTGCTAAAGATGATCTGCTGAAAAAAAGCCACACTTACCAGCAACTAGATAACACAACATCACACCCACCTATGAGCAAGCACTTGGTGACAGTGGGAAGGAAAAACTCCCTTTTAACAGGAAGAAACCTCCAGCAGAGCCAGGCTCAGGGAGGGGCGGGGCCACCTGCAGCCATCATCCCCTCAACACCAAGAGGTGTCGAGGTTAAACATTCAGAAAGTGTGAAACAAAACCAAAACTCTAATAATAACAATAAATAAAATGAATAATTCCAAAACATAAATTACAAGAAAAAAAGGGCATAAATGGAAAAAATAAAATAAATAAATAATATAAATACAAAGACGTAAAGTCTGTTAAATATGATTGGTCTATAGATGCACTCCAAAAATCAGGTACCACAAATCTTCTCCATGCATTCATATGGAGACGTATGTTTATAGAGAATACATACTGTACATGGAAGTTAGCACATGACATTATATTGCAGGTGAGTGATTTTTTTCAGTAAAAACACTAACTGAAAAAGTTATTTTTCAGATTAAAAGTTTCCTTCACTGCTTCTCTGTGCTTGCAGTAAACAGATTGTGCCTGTTGAAACTCAGGCTATTAAATCCATTTAGAGTGCGATGCTAAAAGTCGAAATATTTTGAAGTGAAGGCACTCTGTGCCGTGAAAACATGCCACACTCTCAGCTCTGTCAAGCACATGAAACAGCAGCTCGTTTATGGAGAGCAGGAGGCAGCAGAGGAGGTTTCTGCTGCAGTGTTAGCCAAGTTTTGTCAGCTGATGCTGCTGAAAGACTCTCACGATCGAGTATTTTAATCAGACTTATCAGATCCAAAAACAATCTTTTAAATAGTTTGACTTACATTCAGCACACAAATGTACATATTCTACCTTCACTGCCACATTAGAGATGGCTGGCCTTAAAGCAACTCATGTGTAATGTGTGGACAAACACTCATTTTCTTTTCTCACATTATTTTTTCATCAGTTCAATCTGGCCCATCTTCAAGAGTTAGCACGACCTGTGCCGTTTAGTGAATGTGTTGCAACATGTCTGGTTATAGTATCAGTAAGATTGACTGGTCACTCCCAGCATGTCATGTATCAGTGAGGAGGATTACTATTGTACAGAGATGCGTTTCAACCCACAACACCATCTTTCCCTAAGAAGGCAGTTTTTAGTTCCAGAGCCCAACCAGCGAGTGGAAGCAAAAGTAAAAAGTGAAGAAAAAAAAAGAAACTGTGTCCAAAACAAAAAGTTCTCAACCAGACACGAATTGGTGTCCGGTTTGCTGCTAATCCTGGAAAGTACACCGTCTTATGAGGATTTTGGACATCTCTTAAACATGGCTGTTATCTCTTGGCAGCTGATGTAGCTGTGGCTGGAATGTCAAGAGTACCAATGCTAAAGGAGACTGTGTGCATAATGGGGAGACAGCGGGTACCTGACAAAGCAGCACTGTACAGCGCGTCAGGAGGAGAACGGTGGGCACATCGTTTCCTCAACAAGTACAAGAACTACAAAGATACCTCACTTCACTGCAGGGCATGAATAACAGTAAAGGTGTTGTGTTCATGTCATCGGTGACACAACCAGCTGGTGGGAAAAATGAGTTCATGTGAACTGATGTTGAGTTTTAAAGCACAATCCTGACAAAGTGCAAGATTGATGTATACTTTAGCTGAGGTCCTGTACAAGACCTGGGCTAACATGTTCCCACCTGTTGCTTTGGGAATTCTTGGATTATATACAGTGGTCCCTCGCTATAACGCGGTTCACCTTTCGCAGCCTCGCTGTTTCGCTGATTTTTTTGTGTGTGCAATTTTGCATGCTTTTTTTGTTTTTGTTTTTTTTACAGCGCATTGTGTTCTGTGTCCTGATTGGCTGTAGACCATTGTCAAACAATCCCCTCCATGCCGTGTCTCCTTTACAGTACAGAATATGTTCAGCTTGTTAAATATACGTAAATCTTCGATCGCTAGCAGTGTGGAAGATGCTAACCATCACACAAAAAGTTGGACTTGTGGACATGCTAAAGGAAGGTAGGAAGGAAGGTTTCAGATTATCAGGCGCATTAAGCGAAACAAGACAGTCAGTCAGTTAGTGAGGGGTTAGTGAGGGGTTAGTGAGGGGTTTTACAGCCTTAAAACATCTATAATAATTGTAAAAAATAAAGTTGGCTACTTCGCAGATTTCACCTATCGTGGATTATTTTTAGAACGTAACTCCCGCAATAAACAAGGGACCGCTGTAGTTAGAGGACATGCTGTGCTATACAACTAACACCTACCAATAATTCCAACCATACATCCACCGAGCCTTTTGACACTGACCAAGGTTTGGGTGTAATGCATCCAGAGAGTTCTGGGTCTTATGGGCTTGCCTGGAACTCTGAAGGCGAGACTCCACCTCCGCTGGCTCCAGTTAATGCAAAGTCTACGCTGAGCTCTGTCTAAGGCTAGCCACTTGTATCTTATTATTTCAGTCTATACCCAAACGCCATGACCAAAGATAAAAATGAGAATTGATACTACTGCAGAGGCTTGACTGCAACATGTTCACAGCCTTGCTCCAGTAATACGCTTTACCCTGACCACTGCAGACTTCAGTCAAACTGTCACTGAACAGGAGAAAATAGTAATGCATCATCCATCTTTAAACGGAGGCCATGTCAAATCAACAGTGGCACAATGTTGTGCAGCAAAGACTACTGTTTTATTAGTGTGGCTGTTTCTTTATATTCATGTTCAGTAATAAAGTAGAACAACTTGTTTCTGTTTTAGGGGTTGTGTAATGATTTTATACAAAATGGATGCAAAACACAAAGGTTGTGCAACATTTGCGCACAACCTGAGAACAAATTCCACCTGAAATTCACAAAATATCAGCGCGGCTGTCAAACACGATCTTTCCAAGTATCACGCTTTCTCTGCAGCCCTGTGACTCATCACAGGCACTAATAGAAATGTCAGAAACACTGCCTTTAAGGCTTCTTACTCATATGAAAAGGTGACATGTACCATGAAATTGTACCAAAAGCTACACACGAACACCTGTGTTTGAAGCTACGTCTTACTGCCTGCTGGTTCCTGAACATGCTGCTTCATTTACAGCTCCACACCACGTGGGGGAAAATAACCGAGAGGAACGCTGCCTTGATTTGGTTAAGTAACTCCGAACAAAGATGACTGCAATCTGGAAAAATTAACTTCTAAATGCATAATGCCGAGTCTCCTCGCAGACGATTTGAGGATGTTAAAAGCCCTCTTTTTAGAAATTGCACTGAGTAAACCTGCTGTGGCCCTGCTGGAGACTGCACCGTCTGCAGGTCTTCACTCTGCACGTCGATTCTGTCTGAGACGCCTTTACCTGCTGGATTCATAAACCCGGTGGACGTGTCGAGTCGCCGTGACATTTAATTTAATTTAATGGATTTGAATTCACCATTTAACATGTCTGCGAGTGTTTGCACGGTGCTCCTTGGAAAGGGCATAAGTAGACTTCTTGTTCAGTTGAAACTCAGCACCCGTCTCCCCCCCTCTGCCTCTCTCTGTTCGCTCCATTTAACTGAAGCCACCAGCTACATGAATACCCATGAACAGCCAGGAGCTCTGCCAACAGCTCCATTACAATCTGCACTCTACCTCCTCTTCATCCCTCCCTCCCTCTTTGTTCTCTCTCCATCGCTTCAGTCTTTTTCCCCTGCTCTTCTTCTCTTGCTTCAAATCTCTCTCTACCTTGTACTCCATGGCCAAAAGTATGTGGACATCTGAATGTTGTGCCTGTACTGATCTAAATAGACACGCTGGCTCCTCATTTATGTGATACTGATAGATGCCAAAGTAGTAACTATTTCTAGCTTGCATAGATCTGAAAAGGAGTTACTCAAAGTGTCACAGCTCATTTTGATTTGATTTTTATCAACATGTCAGTAAAAATTTACTGTTTTGCAGATGATGTGCAATCGTATAAGTTTTTTTAGCTTCTCTTCATTGACGTCAAATTTAAGCTCCTGTAAAATCTTGTTTTTAACCTCTCATCTTGCAGCATTAATGCACGCGTGAACTCAAATCATTCCCTACATAGTCTGTAGCCTGAAGCTCTGCACTGTATGTGTGGTGTTGATGCCTTTTGGAATATTTTAATGGAGTTATGTGAAAGCTAATGTGGCCTCCTCTAACAAACTCTAGGATTTTATTAGTCTGTTTAGTCAGCAGATTCGCGTGTCTGGGCTTCACACCTGTAAAGTTCATGAATGCAGGACGCTAACCAGGCTAGCTAGCTCTGCCCTCTCGTCCTAAAAAATGGTCACGTGTGGCTTAAAAACAAATCAACAACAAATCCATCATTTATATACAGTCTATGGTTAAACTGTGATATTATTGCACTGGAAACAGGTAGAAACAAACAAACTTTTATCTGTCACTGCTGGTAACAGCAACACAGGCCAAAATACCTCTGCTCTGATCCTACACATCCCACAGTGCACCCCCCCCCCGACCACATGTTCCTTTCATTCAAACTGTTCAGCTCTGCAGCAGTGTGGACAGCAGGCTGTCTGTCGCTCACACATCTTTAACCCGGACGGCTCTAAGAGTTATGAACACCAGAGAACACTGCACGCTTTTGACTTTTGTACAGTTTTATGAAATTGTAGCTTTTACCCAACTTTGCCCAGGTGTCTAAAAAAAGTTGCTCGCTGTCACTGTAACCCAGGACTTCCTCCCTTCATCGAAACTGAGAGGACACTAAAGCATTGTCTGCATATTTTTGGCCTCATACTGTCACGTCTGCGTCTCTGCGTTTCCCTTCTTGGGCCACCTCCCCTCTCTGTGTGTGTGTGTGTGTGTGCGTGGAGATTTGCCTCTTGTATTTCGCCTTCCCTCCTGTATTTATTTCATTCTGTCCTCTCTGCTGCTGGTCCTCCCCTTCCAGTCAGGGTGAGGGATCTCTGCGCCTCCCCATTGGTTCAGAAACAGGACAAAGTCCCGCCCCCTCCTCTCTCTCTCCCCGTCTCCGTGAGGCAGAGTGAAAGTGGAGGAAGCAGGCAGACGTGTTGCAACAGATGGCTTTACCAGCGGCGGCTCGGCGGCTGCTGCACCGCCGTTAGACACACTCGGATGCAGAGAGGGAGGGAGGGGAGCTCGTAAGCGTGGCTGTGGAACAAATCAAGAAAAAAAGGAGGCAGAGGGAGACTTTTTCTAACCCTCCTCTGCTTCGGCTAACAAACTCACTCTTCCTCTCCAGACACACAGGAGCACATGCCGGTGTGAGCGCAAGTTTTTAAAAAACATTATTTTATGGATTTCCGAAACTAAGGGGAGTTATGGAGGTGGCAGTGTGAACCGAGCCTTCCTCCCCTTCCTGTCGGAGGGGTCAGAGAGGAGAACACCTGCTGACAGCGAGGAGTTCCTGAAGGAGGCGACGCAGCAGCAGCCGCAGGAGGAGGAGGAGGAGGTACAGCACTGTTTTCATGCTTCTGCAGGAGCGCCTGTGTGTGTGTGTGTGTGTGTGTGTGTGTGTGTGTGTGTGTGTGTGTGTGTGTGTGTGTGTGTGTGTGTGTGTGTGTGTCTTCAGTTCTGCTCTACTTCACTGTGTGTCACTTTCTGTGGTCAGAGCTGTTAGTCAGAGCAGCTTTGTTAATGTGTGTGTGTGTGTGTGTGTGTGTTGCTCCACTTTACCGATGTGTTCCTCGCATTAGTTTTGAGGCCATGCTGTACTTAGACTTGTTTGCAATTGTGTTTCACGTGCTTTCCCACCTTTTTCAAAGTGTGTGTGTGTGTGTGTGTGTGTGTATTTATTGCTTCCTGATTGCTGAACACGTGGGAGTGTGTTTTAGCTGTGCAACACTGAGGTCAGTCAGGATAGACGGAGAGGGAGGAAAGACAGAAAGAAGAGGTGGATGAATGGAGGGAGGGGAAAGGAAGGAAGGAAGGGAGGAAAGCTGTTCCACCCAGCTCTGTTTTTATTATAATCATATTTTTTTATGCTCCACTTTACCTAAGTAAGTAACAAAGGGCTTCACGGGGAATATAAACTGTGAAAAGAGGCTGTAAAGAGCAAGTCAGACAAATAGAAACCATAAAAACACAAGAAGTGTGCAACAAATACAGTGAACTGAGACGTGACACACACACCGTGCTGTGAGGCTCCATGAATTCGGTAACAATAACTGAGCCCTTTCAAAGCCTCCGGGTGGAAAACGGTGACTTTGTTGTGTAATTATGCTGAACTCATGAAACGAGCCACGTCAGTGCTGCACAAACTTGTAATTGTTTTATACAGGTACACTAATAAAGTGCAGACACTATAAATATTCAGACGCTGTGATAGGACGGCACTGCAGACCTGGATGACTATTGAAGACTGAACGGCTCATTAAGATGAAACTAACTGTTTTGTACATGACTTCATGATAATGATGCTGCATATCACCTGTGTTCAGGTCTGCTGGGCTGTGTTTTGACTACGTGTGTGTTAACCTGTTATTGTGTGTGAGTGATGTAAATGACATCAGAAGGTCGGTGTGGGGCTCCCAGATAACCACGAGCCTCGAATAACATCCAGCAGGTCACTGATGGAGCGTTCAGGGTCAGGGGACGGAAAAGCTTTTAGCAGGAAAAACTGTGACGCTGTGTTTGAGGCTTTATTTGAAAGGTAACATGTTCCAGCCTGGAACGACCAGTACCTGATTGGAAATTAAGAGGTTAAAGCACTCTATAAAAAAGAGAGGGCCTTGGTTATAAGAAAGCTCGCTCTTTTTCACAATGTTTAAAAACACTATAGTAGGACAAGAAGAAGAAGAGTGTTCATCAGTGTCCTCCGTGACACTCAGAATAAGGACAAACCCACATTAGTATAAACTGTTTGTTGGCCACAGATCCTTGAACCTGACACTTGAAGCTCACAATGAAACACTTTTTATATTTCTCTCCTTCGAACCATCTAAGCAAACACTTTCAGTGCTGACTGACCCTGGAAGACTCGCCACAAAGCTCCAAACACTCATCTCGTCCATCAGCGTTAAGACTCGTACATCACTCGGCCTTAATGAGCTGCGCTGTGCATTCAACAGGAATATGTGACACTCACAGGCCGCTGTCCACTCTGTAAATAAAAGCTGTTACAGCCACAGTGAGTGAAATCAGACGTCCACCTCTGCACCCGTGCATGGACCAGTTTCAGAATGAATACTGCATTTTTCCAATCTCTGCGTGAACCTGGTGGAAAAGGTTGGTGCGATCAGTCCTTTTGCTGGCTTTGCTGTTTGTTGGGTTGGAATTCTGTTTTTGCTTAATTAGAAAAATAAAGTGTTCCCCATCAGCATTAAGCCCCGCCCAGCAGTCAGCCCTGAAACACCTCCCTGTTTAGGCTCCAGTACTTCATGACAGGTGAAACCT
Source organism: Oreochromis aureus (assembly GCF_013358895.1). Lineage (NCBI taxonomy): Eukaryota > Metazoa > Chordata > Actinopteri > Cichliformes > Cichlidae > Oreochromis > Oreochromis aureus. The sequence continues at coordinate 3,215,477 of NC_052961.1, forward strand.
TTGGGGCAGATCTTTGAGCATTTAATATTGTTGTCTGGTCGAGAGCCGAGATTGTCCCTGCAGCTTTAGTTAATTATGCTGTAATACAACAATTTGAAGCTGTAGCAAAAATAAGCCAATGACAATCACCACGGTGACGCTGATGGTGATTCAGATTGATAAGGCCGGACTTAAACTTGTTAAGGTTGACACAGTTGTGATGTTTTGGGGGGAAATTATGCAATAAAACGTGATAAGCAATTGAGATATTATTTCTAAGGCTTTAGTTCCTTAGAAAGATCACAGATATTTGTTTATAGAACTTTTGGTTTTGAGATAATCGACATTTTTGCTTTATCTTCGAGGGCCATAACGTTTTGTAGGGACAGCGCTGCACTGATTACTAAAGACAACAGATCAAAGTATAAAGTCGAGCAGCAGCAGTACACTAAAACCTGGCTGACTCCTCTGCACCTACTGTGTGCGTGCGTGCGTGCGTGCGTGCGTGCGTGCGTGCGTGCGTGCGTGCGTGCGTGCGTGTGTGTGTGTGTGGGTGTGTGTGAGCTGCAGTGGTCAGTGTTGGCGGGGACTGTGTTGACAATTATTACGATTTTGGTCTCTGGGTTTCCACCATCCATCTCTCTCTCACACACACACACACACACACACACACACACACACACACACACACACACACACACACACACACACACACACACACACACAGCACGGGGTAAATGAGGCTTATGGCTACTTTGCTACCACTGGAATGTAAACATTCACTGACCCAGACTCTTTAAATATTAACAGACACACACACGAGTTTTACGCTCGCCACTCGGCAGAATTAATATTTGATGCCAGCAAGTCTTCACAAAACAAAAAATACAAAATACTACAACGTACCAGAGTATTCAGAAATAGACAATTTTCAGCGTTTGTCCTATTAAACTGATCGGGAGGAGCTGCGCTGAGGTAATATGTTGTAGTGCACTGCAGAGCACGTGCCACCAGAGGGCGGTCCCTGCTGTTGGACGAGGTCGCTGAGCTCGGCGAGCTGTGAAAGAAGGCGAGCGGTAAAGAGAGAAAAACACAGCCACCCTGTTTGGAAGCATCAGGGGTTTAGCCCCATTGATCAAAGTCAGCCAGCCAACACGAAGGAAGCTGTGCGGACGATGTGCTTCAAGAATGTCGTGGCTAAAGAGGGTAACGCTAAAGACTTCACCCACACAGCTCATCGCTGTATTGGTGTGAGCCACAGGAACAAGTTATAGGAGATTTGTGTTCACACCTCCGGACACCACGTGGCACTTCTTTGTGTTTGCTGTGTAATTGTGTGTTAGGAGGAGGCCATAGAGCAGCAACAGGTGCTGGCTGTAGTGGACTGTGCAATGTGCAGAACATCTGGATATGTTAGACTTGCAGGTGGACAGCCACAGTTTCATTTAGGGTTAGGGTGTCATTTTTTACGCACTTGAAAACACAATTTGAACACTTCAGTATATACAGGGTTCGTACGGGTGCTTGAAATCCTTGAAAATGCTTGAATTCTAATGTCGTCTTTTCAAGGTTTGAAAAGTGCTTGAATTTCAGATGTGGTGCTTAAAAGTGCTTGAAAATGTAACTGTATTTCATTCACAATAAATAGCTATCTGATTGAATTGTTTTCTTATCAGATAGAGAAATAAAATGAGACATAAAAGCAAAATTTCCCGCCTGGGCTGCCTTGCGTCTGTTTCAATATAGACCCGCCCTCCCTCGGACAGTCGGGGATGAGTGCGCTAACATACCTGTAGGTTGCTGTTTTAATGTGTTTGATGGAAAACAACAATGGCGGAGTTTATGCGTTCTCCTGTCGCATGATAGGTGAGTCCTAGTAAATAATTTTCCAGTACGTATGCGTTACACATGCTATTTTTTTTAAATTATGGTTATTTTGCTAGCTATTAAACTCACTGGAGAAATGATTGAAATGCACTGAGTGTGATGCAGTATGGCAGCGCTATTACGAAATATGCTGTGAACTTAGCTAACATTACTTAGCAGTAATATGAGTTAATTTACTCAAGTGAAAGCTTTAAACATTAGCCCGATACATAACTAGCTAACTTAAGGCTTTCTGATTAACCCTCTGGGGTCGACGGACCCAGAGCCTCCATTTCAACTTGGGTCTAACGTGCGGACTTCAAGCTATATACCAGTTTTTAAATGTGTTGATAGGTCACGTAAAACCGATGTTTTTGGGGGTTTCTGAATAAAACAGTGGCGTTTACTCCGGGAAGAAACGGTAAAATGGCGTTTTTATGGAGAGCGCTAGCAAACACGCTTTGCTTGTGAGTGAAAAAAAAAACACTCCTTCCCTATTGGTGGAAAAATGTACCATGTCGACCAATCAAAAAATGATACGACAACATGTGGTATTTGGTTGTTGGGAAGAGAGGGAAGAGCGAGTGAGCGAAAAAGAGAGAGGGAGTTTTGATACGTGAAAGATTTGTGATGTTTATCATGTTTGGAGTCTCAAGTTAGTGTGTTTTCTTGTGTAGTTAGTGTGTAGTGTAGTCGTTTTGTTTTGTTTTGTGTGTCAGTTCTACTAGTGAACGTCACAGTTGCTGCAACTGTGTGCTGGAAAAGCTTAAAAGGGACCTTGAAAGTGCTTAAAAAGTGCTTGAATTTGACCCTGAAAAAAGCGTACGAACCCTGTATATATGTGAGTGTGTGTGTGTGTGTGTGTATATATATATAGATATATATATATATCTATATGTATATATGTGTGTGTGTGTGTATATATGTGTGTGTGTATATATGTGTGTGTATACATATTAGGGCTGGGCGATATGGCCTAAAATCAATATCACGATAAATTGAGCAGTTAACCTCGATAACGATAAATGGACGATAACCACCCCAAGTGCCAAAAAAACAAACGTTGAAACAAACGAATCACATGGTTGTGCTGCAGGTGGTGGAAGAGGTTGGTTGTGTTACCTTGACTTGACGCAACAGTCTTTTTGCAGAGTTTACATTTAACAATTTTTTGATCAATATCATCCTTGTTGAATCCAAAATGTTGCCAAACGATTGATGATGCATTTTTTTTTTTTGTTAACAAGCGTCTCTCTCTCCTCCTCCACCAGCTCTACCTCCGTCGCTGCTGCTTCAACATTTAAATCGTCCTCCATTTGTTCACCCATGTCTCGTCTTGTTACAGGTAGCAGTGTTGCCAACTCCTCAGTAAGGAAAATCGCTATTGGCTGTCCTAAAAGTCGCCAGAAGTCGCTAAATGACATCATCGCCTAATTTGCATAATTGGTCATGCTAATATAATTGTAACCTACGTTGTTGGAGAGAGAAATAACATTATGGAAGAGACATAAAGTGAGTAAAAACGTCCTAAATGCATTTAGAATTTATTTAGAACTACAAATTAAATTTATTTTAGCAATTATTGTTTTTTTAAAGTCAGAATTCCAACCCTGCTCCTTTATCCGGGCTTGGACCGCAAAAAGACCAAAATAGGCACTCTGGTGGAGTTACTTTGTGTGTGTGTGTGTGTTTTATAAGTAGTTTTAAACCTCGTGATCCACAAAACAGCATAACAGTAAAAGAAGAACTGACTGCGTTACAGTCAGTGCGGGAGCAGCGGCTTCGCTCATGCGCGATTCATTTGCAGTTCGGACGCATAGGTGTGAACATCGTCTGCCCTGATAGCAGCTGGGGAGGACTATCCTCCGCCTGTGAGCGCTTTGGTGCGGGCGAGGTGCCCACGGCAGCACCGCTGCTTGTTGAGAGTAAAAGCGATACCCACTTTCACGTCAAAAAGTCGTCATAAATAAATCTCCAATAACACCAGAAAAAGTCGCCAGATTTGTCGCTAGTCGCTTTTAGAAAAAAAAGTCACTAAGGGGGTCTGAAAACTCGCTAAATATAGCGACAAAGTCGCTAAGTTGGCAACACTGACAGGTAGTAGAGTCATGTGACTCCACCCGTCAAGTCTGTAACGTAGCACAGCGTCTTAAAGGGACATGAACATCGCCAACCTGCACATGCCTTTTCTTTTTTTTTTTAAATACCGAATTTACCGACATGGGCAAAATGACGTCGATGAGAGTCATAAATTTCGGTAACGATAAATTTTTGATATATCGCCCAGCCCTAATACATATATATGCATCACATGACCCACATTGACCTTATGTGTGTGTATACAAAAACCTTTAATACGTATGTATGTATGTATGTATACATACATATGTATGTGTGTATGTGTGTGTGTGTATATACATACATATATATATATATATATATACATACACACGTTGCACATCTAAAAACCCTCATTGATAATTAAGGTCAATGTGGGTCATGTGATGCATTTTCAGCAAAGATCGACCTGCTTTCTAAAACACGTCTGTAGCTACCATGATATCACTATTGGTTTCCATGTTTCCAGATGTAGTTTGAAGCCTCATTTGTATTTTGGCCACTGATTGTTGATTTTTTTTGTGGGGGGTAATTTTTATGTATTTATTATTTTTTTAGTCAGAAGTGGCCATATTTGGATTGAGGTTTGACTGTTAAGATATCAACTAATGCTAGCAAGTTTCGAGCCCACAAATAAGGCTGAATTATGTAGTTATAAAAAAATCTGATGCCAGTGTTCGTTTGTTATAAAGCAGGATCAAACCCACAGATTTGATTTCTGCTCTGGTTTTAACACGAGAGTCTGTGGGAACTGACCTGCTCTGGGAGCCACCCTCAAGTGGCCATAAGAAGAACTGCAGTTTTTGACACTTTTGTGCTGACTTAATTTTTTGTTTCAGCCCAGAGGATAAAAAGTGTTGTTAAAAAAGTCGAACACTGTCCACTTCTCTGCTTCTGTGTTGTGAGGTTTGTGAAATGAAGTGAGCGGCTCTCCAGTTGAAGGGCTGTGAGTTCTTATTGATGCTTTGTTTCATATTGATGGGTGGGCACGCTGGTTTCCCCTCCATCGCTGCTCTTTGCGGAGCTGCACCAGCGTTGTGGACTCAGACTGTCTGCACATATTTCAGCTTCTTTTCTTTAAGTGTGTCGAGAGTGAATAGAAACTGAAGCAGCTTCAGGACAGAAGGCTCGCTGTCACGCATCGCGCTACATCTGTGTGTGCGTGTGAAGCGATGATGACGATGACACTGTAGCCTGAAGCCGCTTCACATCGCTGTTGTCCTTTGACCTCCTGCCCTTCTGTTCCTCTCGCTGCACTTCCAGTGTTGTCGCTTCATGTTTCATCAGAGAGCTCTTCAGCTGGTTTGTGTCACGTGACTCTGTCTCCACATGAGCTCAGACCCGTTTAAACAGTCAAAGCAGAGAATGTGTGTTTTTAGCACATGAACAGAGAGTGCTTTAAAAAAACACACAGCAGTCACATGAGTGATGTCGTGTTGTGAGTCCTTTTGTATTGCAGATAGTGAGTCTGGTCTCTAAATGTTGATTAAATATGTCACGCAGTGAAACAGCTGCTGTGTGCTGTGGGGCGCTGATTGTCAGTCGAAGCATGCTGAAATGAACTGCAGCGTTATTTTACATTTGGCTCTAAACATTATTTTAAATCAGAATGTGAAATTGAAATGTTAAAATCGCTGCGTGACACTAAATATGCATCGAATTTGCAAAAAAGCTCGACGTTCCCACAGAAGCCTCACAAGACAATTTTCAGGCTTTATTGACAATCGAATGGTCGAAAAGCTCAAATCAAATTGAATTTCTGCTCTGGGCAGCTCATCAACACCCAGCTGAGCTGCTGCAGTGCTGCTGAGCAAAGCACAACGACGGCATGCCCGCATGTCAGCTGATCCTGCTGAGCAAGGTCGATACCACGGCGGTGACGCTGGGTGACCTTCGAACTTGTTACAGGTTGGAGCCTGACACATGTGCAGGGTCTCTCTCTCTCTCTCTCTCTCTCTCTCTCTCTCTCTCTCTCTCTCTCTCTCACACACACACACACACACACACACACACACACACACACACACATATTTCATGTGCTTCGGTTTGTTTTCGGCACTTTCCCTGTTCCTCGTGTTCTTGCCCTTTTCTTCTCCTTGTTTATTTTCTCTAATATTGATTCATTTGGAAAGTCGGTGGTTTGAAGCGTGTGAGGCGGCTCAGCTTGTCTGTGTGTGTGTGTTTGTACTTGTATACCTGTCTCTGTGAGGACCAATGAGATTGCTTTTCCTTACAAAGTGAGGACATTTTATCTGCTTCTCAGATTATCTCAGAGCCTCAAAGAGCTCTTTATTGTTCCAACCTGATAAAAAGAGGTCGGGTTTGGATCACGTGCAGATCAAGGGTTGAATTTAAAGGTTTTTGTAAAGTTTGAGCATAGAGGGGAAGAAGAAAAACCACAAAAGTCCCAGAACCACAGCCGTGAAGCTGAAACGTGCTACATTATGTTGTGGATAATAAAACATTAAGGAAATTAGGGGCAAAATTGCCTCTCAGGAGTCTTCTTGAAAACGCCTCCAGGCAGCTATTTGGGTTTTTTAGAAGGCCTTAAGTTCACATTAGCATCTCAACCTGAGTTTGTGGCCTGGTCATTGTCTGACTCATTGCACCATAATGTTGATTATGCCAAGAATATAAACTGCTCAAAAATTAAAGGAAGAATTTGAAAACAGTCATGCTGGCCATCTGTAGGGATACGGACCAGGGGATGTGTTAGGAATGGAAGGATGCTGCATCATTTAATGGAAATGAAAGTAAGCAACCTTCAGGGCTGAATTCAAAGACACCCGAAAAATCAGGGTGAGTCCATTTTGCTGACATTTCTTTGCTGCAACTCAAAATGGTGCTCCGTAGTTTGGATGGCCCCCACGTGCTTGTATGTGTGCCTGAGAACCTCGGACCGAGCTCCTGATGAGCCCATAGATGGTGTTCTAGAGGATCTCCTCCCAGATCTGGACCAGGGCGTCTCTGAGCCCCTGGACACTCTGAGGTGCAACCTGGTAACATCGGAGGGAACGAAATGTGTTCTGTTAGATTTAGGCAAGGCAAATCGGTGGGAACCAGCCAATGATATCAATTCCTTCATGCACCAGCGTAGGGTGTGACAGTGGGTCCAAGGACTTCATCTGGATACTTAAATGGTAAATGGCCTGTATTTGTACAGCGCTTTACACTACATTCAGTCATCCACCCATTCACACACACATTCACACACACATTCACACACACATTCACACACAGGTGATGGCAGCTACGTTGTAGCCACAGCCGCCCTGGGGCGCACTGACAGAGGCGAGGCTGCCGGACACTGGCGCCACCGGGCCCTCTGACCACCACCAGTAGGCAACGGGTGAAGTGTCTTGCCCAAGGACACAACGACCGAGACTGTTGGAGCCGGAGCTCGAACCGGCAACCTTCCGATTACAAGACGAACTGCCAACTCTTGAGCCACGATCATTAATGGCAATGAGAGAAGTCTGTGCAGGAGAGAGGATGGAGGTAAGTATGGCCTCGTGCTAGCAGCAGTGACGCTGACCCGAGCCAATTAAAAAAACTACAGAAAAGATGAGGAGGGAAAAATGTCATCGGCTCCACCTGCAAAATCAGCCCTACTCTGTAACACCACTCTGATTAAAAAGTGCAGCAGGCAGTGATGCAGCGCAGCAGTGGAAGTGATGTGTCACTACCTGATTGGGCGTGTGTGTTTGGTTTATTGTGCGGAGCGTGAAGCACGCTGAGCGTGCATGATGCTCTGAACCAGCTTGTGACTTTGGACTGTTTTCATTGGTTGGAGATTTTAGTCAGTTTTCAGCTTGTAGTTTGTCGCCTGCATCAACAATGTGATTGGACAGAGGTGATGTCGTGTCATTGGTCTAACATTTCGTCTGGTCTGTTGATCTCAGGAGGTTTTTTTTCTGAAATTTACAAATTTTATTGAAATTTTTCTCTAAAAGTTTTTTCTTAACGCCCACCCCAAGCTCCTTTTTTATTTGTATTTTTCTATTATATTGTTTTATTATATTTGCTTATCTTGAGTGGTCCTAATATTCCACTGGCCTGTTCTTCCTTTTTGTTTTGTTTCTTTCATCTTTTTATTCATGTTTTTTAACTTCCTGGATGTGCGTTTCCTCGCCTAGTTTTGATTTAATTTCTGTTTTTTAACTGAAGCCTGGATTAATACTTTCCATGCCCACGAGTCCACTTGGGTCCACTTGGTTCAGAGTAACAAAAATTTTGTTACAGTGGGTGAGCGTGAGCGTGTTTTTTGTTTTTTCTTGAACCCTTGTTCGCATCTGCAGAGAATTTACATTACAATGCACCGAGTGTGTGTGTGCCCCAGCGGCAGAGTCCACCCGGACTTCAAAGAAGTACATCAGGAATGCCTACTCAGCCATCGGGTCTCCAGCTGTCCGTGTCCACGTTCTCAGTGGAGTGTAATCTGGGCTTGAGTGTCCTCACAGGGATGGAAATCTCAGCATGTGTGAGCGACTGAGCGAGCGCCGGGTCACCGGGGTAACATGTAGAGATGTAAAGAACAGCAGGGATGCTTCTGGTCTTTAGAAACACACACACACACACACACACACACACACACACACACACACGAGGCTGCTCGTCTCTGTTGTGGAGCTGTTTAGATTCCACTCAGCATTACTTTTTAATTTGCTTTATCGCCGCTCTGAAAGTGAAAACTCGTCTCTGGACTCGTCCACAGTCACACGGCAGCAGTCTGCGCGTTCCCTGCAGCTCTGAGTGTGTAATGAGATGTGCAGTTTACTCAATGTGTATCCAGATGGAAAACAGAGAACATTTTGGACCCTGGAGACTTTTGGAGAGTAAGTGCAGGTCTTTGTGGCTGCTGGAGCTGCTTTTCACAGTGTTGGAGGTAAATGTTGAAAAAGACCTATAACAGATTATACCAAATGTATAATATTTTGTAAGGAGGGAGGTGTTATTGTATCAAATGTGCTTTATGTAGCAGTTATTAATTCTACTCAGGACAGTTTTCGTTTACCTTTTTGTTGTTGTTGTTGATCTTCATGTTGAAATGTTCCTTATAGTTTGACATGCTCATAAATGATACTTTATAACATTTAAGTTCAGCTTTCTAAAATGTCCCCCGGATGTTCCTAATAAAACGCTCACTAGTGCAGGAGTACTGATGCTGATCAGGGCTGATGTATCGCATCTGTTTGCATCTCTCCTCGTTCTCACTCACATAAATATCTGTGTGTTGCAAAAGTGAGACTGCTTTAAAATACTTGAAGTAAAGCTTTAAAAAACTGACAGACGTGTTCCTCCTACAGAGATGCACGTGATGCAAAAACACCAAGAACCTCAAACCATCGACACAAATGGGGGTAAAAGGATCACGGCGTCTCCGGCTATGCCAAAGGCAAAAGGAAGATATCGTGCTGGCAGCAAAGTTAGGAGGCAGCCTCACACTAGAGAACCTCAAGGAGAGGAACAATTAGAGAATAAAGCATGTTATTTTAGTGAGTAATAAAAGTGTCAGAACAGAATAAAAATAAAAGAATAGAAGATTATCTGTCTCACTGTATCACATGACTCTCTGTTTACTGCTGTCTACTCGCTGGCAAGGAGACGGCTTACTTCAGAAAACCTTCAAATTAAACATACAGAACCACGAAAAATAGAATAATGCTGAAAATGCCATGCAAAATCACATTTGCATGGGCAAATAACAGAAGGATTACATAACTGTCATGACAGCATGCACACATTTATTTATTTTTATATAGATATATATGTATTAGGGGTGCAACAATAATCGCATCGATATTGAACCGTTCGATACAGTGCTTTCGGTTCGGTACGCATATGTATCGAACAATACAAAATTTTTTATTTATTTTATCAACTTTTCTTCTGACGATGCTGTCTGAGCGCTCAGTGGATCTGCGTTCGACTACTCGCTGCAACATGGCAACTGCCTCAACGCTACCTGAAATTGAACCTCCCCCACCCTCATTCAGATCTGGCGTTTGGAACTATTTTGGTTTTCATGTGAAGCATGACCCTGATGGTCAGCACGTCATGGACAAAAGTAAAACAGTATGTCGGATGTGCCACGCAATGCTCAATTGGTGGGAACTAGTGTTAGCGCAGTTAGCTTGTTACCGTGTTGACGCTGTCCAGCCCCACGCACGGGGCGATCCGCTGTAACTCGTTAACGGAGATTTGCCGCCTTATGGCGTTAATGTCATTTTAACGAGATTAACGCTGACAGCACTCGTGGGAACACAACGAATATGACTGCACATTTACACCGACATCATCCTAGTGCAAAGACAAGTGGAAGCAGACAAAAACAACAAGCACGCATGCTACAAACTTTACCCGAGTCATTTAGACAGCCGTCAGCACATGATTCTCCTTATGGGGACCTGATATGTTTAATATGCTGCTGAGAATATAGCCCAGAAGAAGCGTATAGTATAGCTTTTATTTTGGAAAGAGCCATTTCTCTGTAATAAACTCTCTTTTCCAAAGATGAGTGATTTCTCGATCAGATAGATTAATTTTTTTATTACTTTGTTTCAGCAACATTAAATTTAAAAACTGTACTTTTGAGTTAAAATATATATTTATAAATTTAATAAATGACAAATTAAAAAGGCATGAACATTTTTTTTGTATCGAAAAAATATCGAACCGTGACACCAAAGTATCGAACCGAACCGAACCGTGAATTTTGTGTATCGTTGCACCCCTAATAGATATCTCATCAAGAGTGAAGCAGCATATCTTGGAATGAGAGCCATGAAATTGTAACACATTTTTCAAATATAACACAAATGATTGAAGGTAGAGGTTTTTTTTTATTCTAAATTTTGACCCTTTTTCTTTTTTAGCTGCAGTTACTGTTGCATGTTGTGCCCTTCAAACTTAAACACAGCACCCTCAGTCCACATCCACCTGCCTGCTGCCACCCTCCGCTTAGCTGATGGGAAAACTCAGGACAGGTTGAACAGCACCACCCGTGAGCTGAGACAAAAACAGTGCACGTCGGGTATTCATGGTAAATGGTGAATGGCCTGTATTTGTATAGCGCTTTACTAGTCCCTAAGGACCCCAAAGCGCTTTACACATCCAGTCATCCACCCATTCACACACACATTCATACACATTCATACATATCTTGTAAGGACATCTAATTGACATAATGCTTTCCCTGGTCCCTTAGTCTAATCATCAAAAATGAATACCTATCACTTACAATAACCTAACCCTGACACTAAAACCACAGGCATTTTTCAGTCTCAAAAATGCCTTCAAACTTGTGGAGACGGGCGTTTTGGTCCCCACAAGTAACCTTCCAATTTTTGGTCCTCACAAAGATATGAATACACACACACACACATACACACATACACACACACATACACACACACACACACACACACACACACACACACACACACACACACACACACACACACACACACACACACACACACACACACACACACACACACACACAGAATTTGATCTGCGTCATTACATGGAAAGTAAAAAAAGGTGCCAAGTAGCCCATGTGTTGGTGTATTTGCATTTTGTTATTTCCTCTCCATGTGAATGGAAAATCAAACTGTCTGTTATCTAAAAGGTTCAAATTTCACATCCAGGAAATCCTGTGTGGACCTGATGCGGGGCGCCGAAGCTGGTGCATGTAAATATTAGTAGCGTTCTGAGTCTGGATGATTGTGTCGGTTGTGTTTTAATAAACTAAAAAATCAAGTGCCTGCTGCTGACATCAGTAACCACAGATGTGAACAATATTCAGTTGGTCAATGTGTCCTCTGAACATTTCATTTTATTATTGCTGGTGGCTGTTACACGTTCCAATGTTGCTGTAATCACATTACACCTTCCTGTAACATAATCATGTAACACTGTATTAAATGTAGTAATCATATTACTGTTATCTATCAAACGAATATGTAGTTACTGTTGTTACATTCTTTAATTATCTGCATGATGGGTGGTTAAAGAATGTGGAGTGGGAAGGAAAATAACAGAGTGGTCTCCAACGTTTGAGCAGTGGTGATATGAATGCAAACTTTACTGCACGAAAAGCAAAAGCACGACGTAAAGTTCAAACTGCAGGTCAGAAACGACTGTCCACAACTGGACAACGCAACATTGACTCATTCCCGCCAAGACTGCATGCTAACACAAAGCTAGCAGCAAGCAATTCCCAATCCAGGCAGCCGGAGCAGATCTTAACAGGAAACAGGCGGTGATGATGTTGGTGTTTCTGCAGAACAATCTGTTACCATTTGTCTGCATCTTTCGACTGGTTTTCAGCTCGTGTGTACGTATTGAGTAAAAGGGTTTGCATGTGTGTGTTCGACTGTAGCCTCGGGTTTAAATTGTTATCTGGTAATTATCTGTGCATCTCACACCACGCTGTGCTATAACACGAGAAATGGAACAATTAGTTTATGTGGGTAGGTTCTCAGTCATCCAGGTCATGGTAGCCCAGAGAGATTTTTAAAAAACCTGAATGAAATCACTGGTGAGAGCTTGCCCGACCACCCAGTGTGACCAGTTGGGGTCACCTGAGGTAAGGTGGGGTGGAGGGATTTCAAGGCTGATGGCCGATAGCTGGTGTCATAAGCCGTCACCTCTGTCAGTCATGTGAGAACAACAACAACTACTTCATATGGGGAGTAGTTGTGTAGTGCATTACTTCAGATAAGGTAAAATGTAATGCATGTAATGACCCCAGCCCTGTGGCCTTCAAGGTCATTTAAATCTGCAGGTGTTTCTGCTGTTCAGCATCTGGTCATGCAAAGTCCCAGTCAGGATTAATGGAGACCAGGTTCATATTCCTGAATCTGAGTGGGGAAAAACCATTACTTTTATCTGCTGACACCTCTGATATCATTTCTGTGGACGATGTTTGCAGAAACTCAACCTTCACCCAAAAACATTTAGCCTTCCTCTTGTTTTAGGCTGTAAGAAGACATAAATCTTTGGGATGCTCTTTTTCCGTTCTTCACCTTCTCACTGTGACTGTAATGACATCTGCGGCCTCCAGGGGGCGCTGACAACATTCCCAGTCGTTCCCTTCTGAACCCCGGCATGCTGCAGTGTTTTCTCGGCGGTTCTGTTTGCCGTGTGACTTTTCATCAGCATCTCATAAATCGCCTCATAAATCTCCCCCACTTTAATTGTCCTTTTCACTTTGTTTCATTTAGACAGAAGGTCACTTAGGATGTATAAAAAATACAGCTGGAACAGCTCTGATTGGTGTTCGGCCTCCTCGCGCTGTTATATTTAAAACCCCTCCTCGCCTCCCCCTCACTGTAGCAGAATTGATGAAATTGGTAATCGTTATAGACCGCTGCTTTGGAGCGGCTGACCTTCAGAGACGCTCGGTGAGAGCGATGGATCGAGGCAGGAGGACGGGGGGAGGCAGAGGGGGAGGTTTTAGTTTTTAATGAATGTAAATTCTTCATAGAGCAGCAGTTTTAAAGCGCCATGCTCTCTGCAGCAGCAGTGGAGCCAAACTAACTGCAGGCTGTAAGAAGTTATTTGACTGTGGAACATCCACAACTGCTGTGATATGTCAGAGAGACAAAGACGATGAGGAGAGGAGGAGTCTGCTATTTAAATGGTAACACTAAATCCACATTTACTGCCAGAGGTTTCTGGGCCCAGTCTGAACCTCTCTTTGCTTTTTCCTGTGATAATCTGCTAATTCTGTTCTGAGGAATCAATAAAAACGATTGCTTTTTACTTCATGCTCTCATACTCTACTGATAGGAGCCGGTGTGGGAATCCATCATCTGGTCTGCTGACTTAGCCTCTGGGGATAACGGCCAGTATTTAGTGTAGTCAGCAGTTATAAGGATTAAGCTTATAGAAGCAGATACTGAAAAAGCTCATAAAAAATGATATTTTCATTGTCAAGCTGATGGCTTTGAACAATAATCTGTACACACACTGTTTATTTTCTGTCCGCTCCAGTTTGATGAAATCAGTGAGTTCTACATTGCTGTGGGTAAAGATGCCAAGGCTAGCTCCAAACCCGATCCAAAAAAGTCATTTTGGATAAAATTATTCTAATTCTTGTTGTGTGTCGGTTAGAGCAACTATTTTATTTTTGTTTCTTCCCAGATGGTTGAGGGGAAAAAAACTGTATATTGTGATAGCATTAGCGACAGGTTTGAGGTCATCACCAGCGATGACTTGGACCTCACAGGGTTAGAAATCAGACAAGTGGACCCAAGGCTCCTCACACCACAGATGTAGTCCCTTATATTCAGTAGTTTGATCAGTACAGAAGGCCAATGAGGTAATTATAATGAATCTGTATTCATATTTTATAGTTTTTATTCAGTTTGAGCAAGACTGTGGCTTGTTTGCACAAGATGTGTGAACAAGCTGTTATCTTGTGGACAGAAGAAAAGCATCTTCTTACCCTCAGTTATTTACCTTGTATGTAAAATTTAACTGTGAGTGTATTAACTGAGGATGAGCAGCAAACAGCATGATGTGAGCTTATTTAAAAAGAACAAATCTGTATTTGATTTAGCACTTTTTAGCTATAAAAATCCTTCACAGGGACAAGAAAGTAAAAGAAAATGCCATAAAATCAGACTTTAGAAATCAGAATTATAATCCGTGGGTCTCTGATGTGGTCTGTGCCTGGTGGTGGGAAAAGTTGGAGGTGTCTTCTTAAAATCTTAAAAACTTCAAGATAACATCCACGTATTTTAGTGCTGCTGGCGTCGCCGAGCATGTTGGGTATGTCTGAACTGGAAGTGCTGAATAAAACAGCAGCAGTCAGACATGATCTCATGATGGCCCATCGGATGGAGGCGCACACAAAGAGCTGGAAAGAGAATTAAACTCTCCAGCACCGTCTCCAGGAGAGGTACTGATTAGGTCACTGTGTGTGTGTGTGTGTGTGTGTGTGTGTGTGTGTGTGTGTGTGTGTGTGTGTGTGTGGGGGGGGGCTCCATTAGCAGTGACACGCTGTGCAGAAATGGAGCAGAGTGATTCAGACTGACAGAACAGGGTGAAGACAGACAGCAGGAGGAAGTGAAGTGAGTTTCACATGAAGGTCACAGATGATTTTCTTGTCCCCTGGGGGAAACCTGTTGGTGGTCGAAATGACTGTTACCACGGTCACGGACACCGACACCATCCCAAAATACTTTGCTTGCTTTCACTGCTTCATCTTCTACAGCAGGGACACACCTGATGACTGAATACTTGTAGAGTTCATGTCCTACAGCTATCCCGGGATCAGCTACCGGATCGACCCACATTTTCCAACATTTGTTTTTGACAAAGACTTTTAAAGGACAGACAACAGTTTGACACCTGCTGCAAAGTTTCTCTGAGATCTCATGTCCAGCGGTTGTCCGTAGGGACAACCTTTTAGCGAATCCTCTATAACATTTCAAACAGATGTGTCTCTAAATGCTGTGCTGGGTTTACCAGCAAAAAGCACGAGCTCCTCACAACTTTCCCAAAAAGCTGAATTGTCTATGAATCATTATAAACTTGTATTTCCAGTCAGACTGAAATGAAACGTAGAAATTTGCTGTGTTTGTCTTTTCCTTACGACCATGCACGGGTCAAAGCAACCAGAGAAAAACTTGCAAACACTGTGTTAACATGTTACACCAACACTGTTTGGCAACAGTGTTACAGTGTTACTGTAAATACATTACATTTTTTAGTATTTACTAGGGCTGCACGATTTTGCATAAAATGAGAATCACGATTTTTTTGCTTAGAATTGAGATCACGATTCTCTCACGATTTTCTTTTCCAGTATAAATATTTATTGCACTTATTAACTGCACATCAACTTCGTAACAGTTGAAACTGAACATAAAAACAATAAATAAACATAAAAACAATAAATGTCTCACATTTTGTCGTTGCCGCAAAATGTTGTACTGCTTGTAATTCCATCTCCACCGTTGCTCGACACTGCGTGTATAGAGCAGGTAGTGCAACAATTGAAAAATAGTTGCGGGACGGCACTGTGTAGCGTTTGTCTAGGGTGTTGATCATTTTCCTAAATCCCTCGTTTTGCACAGTGTTGATGGGAGCCATATCTTTGGTCAGGTGATAAGTGATAGCCTCCGTAATATCTTTGTGCCTGCGGGAGTTCGACGGGTATGGGGAAGCGCTGTATAAGGTTCCCGTTATTGATGTGGTTGACCAGGACGGATTTTCTCCTGTCACTTTCTTGGGCTTTAGAGCTTCGTCATCTCTCACGTGCTCTCCGTTGTTCAAAACTGGCTTCGGTATTACGTGGTATAAGGCTCCGCCCTTGTCATTTGTTGAGCAGGAAGAGTGAGCGCTTGTTTTCATGCAGATTACGTCCCGGATCAAAATGCGGTACAATCGTCATCTTTTTTTTTTTTTTTGAAATCGTTGTCATTTGGAAATGAGATCGCACATAAGTATGAATTGAGATCGCGATTAACGATTAATTGTGCAGCCCTAGTATTTACATTACAGTAACAATTCATCGTTAGAAAGGTTCTTCAGTTATCTTATTTTTACTGCACAAAAAGACAGGAGCATGATTGTGAAAAGCAAACTGTATCCAAGAGAGAAACAACTGCATTAGACTGCTAACAGAGCTTTGGCTCTTTGCAGCCATCTGCACAAGCCGAGTGCAGCCCAGCAGTCGGACCCTGAACTTCAACAGGTAACAAGTAGTAATTAAGTAATGTACTCCAGAACAGTAACGGATAATGTGTAATAGCTAAACACGTCTCACACCTGACTCACCTATGAAGAACACTGTTATCACGTCTAAACACAGTGAGTGTCATTTCTCAGCATGATGTTTCCTAAATATGAACCAAGTAGTTTTTGGTTCATGATCTTAAAAATGAAGGAAAAAAACAATAAGTGATTGTAAATGAAGCAAAACAAAGGTCAAAGCTCCCAAATGATCCACATCTTCTCTCTGACCATCTTACTACACCGCCCCCACTCCATCCTCCAAATGTGCACAACGGTTATATCTCGCCCATCATCATCATCACTGATGCTGCTTCAGGGCACTGCCGGCAGGATCTGACATAACAGTATTTCTCGATGCCCTGGGATGTCTGTTATCTTTTTCTCTGGCTTTTTAGCTCTTCTTTTTTTTCTAGATATGGGTATTTTTCCCCAAAAAGCTCCTCATTATACGTGCAGGATCTTTTTGTAAGCATGTGATCGTGCTCTCATGCAGCAGGCAAAGCTGTCTGTGACTGGCCTCTGTTCAGTAAGCGAGCAGCTGTTTCAGGGTTGTTTTAGTGGTTTGTTACCCAGATGTTGCTGTCAGATAGGTATGAAGAAACTCTGTCTGTCTGGGTGTTATGTACCTGGGGAACATTTGAATCAGATCTCAGTTTACTTCTGTTAGATTATAAAACAAAGACATTTTTCTGTAACTCACATCTGTTCCTCATGTTGGAAGGCCAAGTGAAGTGTGTAATGGGGGAAATATTTATTGGATCTTGTGCTCAATTTGTAAGTTTGCTCACTTACAAAGAAACAAACAGCCTTTAATTTTTATAGTAGTTTCATTTTAATGCAGAGAAACAGAATATCAACTAAAAAATCCAGAAAAAACCCAACACATTCCAGTCTAACCTCTCCACCACCATCAGCAAGACCACAGAGCTGTCAAAGAACATCACGGACAAGACTGTAGACCTGCACAGGTGTAGAGTGGGCTACATGACCAGAAAGAAGTTGGGTGACAAGGTGGCAACTGCTGGAGCGATTATTTAGAAACAGAATATGAAATGGTAATAACTTGCTCTCAGTCTGGAGCTCCATGAGGATGATCATGAGAAAGGTGGTGGATGAGCTTGTTAATGATCTGAAGGCTGTTGGGACCACATTCACCAAGAACACTGTTGGTAAGACACTATGCTGTAAAGGACTTAATTCTTACAGTGCTTGTGAGGGTCCCCCTCCTCTAGAAGGCACATATACAGGTTTCCTAAGGTAAATGCTGAGTATGACCTAAAGAACACTTTCCCTAGAGTCGAGCACGGAGGTGGAAACATTTTGCTTCCTTGTTCGATGGGCCAATGTACCATAAAATCTCGGACAAGAACTTCCTTCCTTCAGACAAAAATCTAAAGTTGGGTCAATGGATGAGTCTTCCAGAATGACGATGACCAAAAGCATACTGCCAAGTATGGCTAAAGAAGAAGCACATTAAGGTCATGGAGTGGCCTCCCCTGTCTCCAGACTTCAGTCCCATCAAAAATCTGTGGAGCAAGCTGAAGCCAAGACACCTAAATGATTTTTAAAGTTTCTATTACGAGGAGTGGGCCACAATCCCTCCTGAGGTTTCTGCAAACCTGATGACCAACTACAGAGTCTTAGCACTGTGCATGCCAACAAGGGTAAGCACAAGCATACAATGAAAGTGGAAGCACTGCTGAACTTTGTGTATACAGCAAACATATAAAGTTTTACTATTGGAATAAAAGAGTAATAAAAAAAGTTGTTGGCACCTGTGGAGACGTAGCAAAACTCAAACTAATTTAAACTACAAACAGTTGGTTGTAAATTTGCTTAAAACACACCATAAAGTATGTGACCTGAACATACCAAAAAACCAAACTGCAGTTGTTTTAAGATGTGAAGGAAACTGAATAGTACTGGTCTAATGGTCTTGTTTCATACCACAAACTCTATATAAAAGGTTACAGTTTGGTTTTTCACTCCACATTTGGAATGTTCAACATTAGTTTGGCCTCAGTCATGTTTTTCCTTTCTGTTTGGTTTTTTGAAGTCAGAGGATTTTGACTTTTGTTGCCATGATACCAGATTTTTAATCTCAACGAGATTTTTTACCTGGATAAATAAAGGACTAACAAAATTTGATATTTGGATGAGAGCTTGAATTGCCAAATCTTGGTCAGCAAGCTAAACCTATAAATCAGTTACATGATGATGAGTTACAAGTTTACAGCGTTAAAAAGCATGTTTGTATAAAGTTGGACATTTTTACAACAAGAACATATTTGCTTAGAGTCAGCAAGTGGTCATTGGAGGAACTGTAGTTAGCACTTCCACATAAGCTTCAGTTATCACACCTGATTGTAGCTAAGCATTTTTTATCCCAAACAGAGGGTTTTTTCTTTTCTTTTTTTAGTGGTTTTACGGCACCGACACAGGTGATGATGTCCCAGAAGTAGCTGCAGGAGAGGAAGGAGGGCCAATATCATTAACGTTTAGAGAGTAGAGGAACAAAGGAGAAAGAAGTCGAAACGAGGATAGAAGGAAAAAGATTAAAGGATGGAAGAGGTAAGGAAAAGGAAGCAAAGGGGGGAGAAAGGACAGAAGAAAAGGAGGGTGATGAAGAGGAGAGAAGGTGAGGATGAGAAACAATGATTGCTGAAAAGCTTTTCACTGAAGCATGAAATGAGAATTGGGGGATTCTTTTACACACTCGCGCACAAAATTTTGGACCCCATCACCTCCTAAAACGGCTCCTCCTCCCCTATCTGACCTGGTGGCGCCTCCCTGTGTATGTGAAGGCGTCAGAGCAGCACTCGTCGATACGAAGCAGAAGAAGAATCTGGAAACTGGAGATTCTCTCAGATGTCGATCACTCTGCTCCCTCAGAGTGCTGCTGCTGCTCAGCGTTTCTTTAGTTTTCCTTTAAATTCATTTGCCACTTGCTTTTCTCTACAGATACTTTTCATTTATACACATGCACATCCTTCAGTTTTTAAAAACAGTTTGTAATACATAGCGCCGTCAGAAAGAATCAAGTTAAGTGATATTAAATGGGCATTTGACATCCATAGTGAATTCTGCAGTAAAAAACAGCAAAAGGTCATCTTTCATCAATATAAAACAGAAAAAAATCAAAACATCAAAGAGCTGCAGTGCATTCTCCAGTCAGTTACATTTTTACAGCTTCTGCCGTCTACCAACCAAAATCCAAAACAAGACTTTTAGTGTCTTCCTCTATGGAGACAACTCTGTGGGTTCTGAACTGTGCTGTCATTAATGCAAGGTTGCTAAATAGGCCTAAACTGACCCCCACTGGACCCAGGCATTAGGGAATTGTATATTTTAAAATATTTTATTTTATAAACTACCCGCTAAGTGGTTATGAAACAAACCATTAGCCTTCAAAGTAAAAGTTGTGCAATCTAAAACAAGTAGCAAAGCTTTTATACCAAAGCTAACCATTCTCGGTGGTTAGTTAGCAAGTATTTGCAGATAAGTGCTAGAACTCGGGCGTTTGCATGGTATGTCTCAAGCCTCATCTCCTGAATTCAAGTCAGGGCTCTAACACATGAAAACATGCTAATTTATTCCAGATATTGTCGCAGTTACTTATTGTCAGTAGATTAGACGTGCCACCCTCCTATCTTTGGATACTTATCAGGAAGCTGGCTGAAGAACAGCAGCACCTGGTTATAAGCTAACATTATACAAGCTAATGCTAGGCTCGAATGTCCTAAAAATCACACTTCTGATAAACATTTTGACTACATTGTCACATCGTATTAGGTTTTGTTTGCCAAGTGTCAGAGTCAAAGAATGTAAGAGCCACTTCAAAGAAAGTTTCATTAACACCGGCTAACAGCAGCTAACACCGGCTAACAGCAGCTAACAGAGGCTAACAGAGGCTAGCAGCAGTGATTTAGACATTTAAAACTAGACATGACGAGTGTAGATCTAATTGTAAAACAGAGAGCTGCTGCCGGCTCATCTTTTTGTCAGGTGTTTTTTTTTATCTATTTTGGCTTGGTTGGGTTCATCTAGTCTTTCTAGCTTCTGTGCAGGTTTATCTGACTTACTGCATGACGACGAGACCATCAAAACAAACCAAACTATGCTACCTGCTTTATCCATCATAGCTAAACTCAGGTCATTTTGTAAGTAAGTAACAGCTTGCCGTGCTCTTATCTTCCAACAGTATGTGCAGTGTTGATGCAACAAAAGGAGCTCAAATAATTTAATGGACGAAATAAAGTCAGACTTGAAGGCTTTCCCTCTAATGATTCAGTTCAGAGGCTTAGGGGCAAACCCTGGTACACATCAGTGTTTGTGGACAGTCAGATAAATAAAAATGACAATTTTTCAAGGCAGGTTAGAAACATGCAAATTATTGAAAGAAAACATTCTTTATTGATGAACAGTTACATTATTGTAAAAGAAAACCTAGCCGGATGGCAGACAGAAGGACACTGCGTCCACTCTTACTGCTTTTCACAGACAGTGGGATTCGGTCTTAATAGTCACTGGAGGCCGATGAATTCACCTGAATCTAATGTCAGTTTAAGTCATGATGACATACTTTTTTTGACGGGCTTTAGGATTTAGTGAACAGTTCAGCTTGTTTCTCCGTGTTCTTGAGGGATGCCTGAAAACAAACAAGCCTTTTAAAATCTCGCCGTTGAGGTGCACAATTTAACAGTGCTTGACAACAGCTTTGACTCTCCCCATTGGACTGATTGGCTAATTGTTAGTCGCTACGGCAATGCTCATTTGGTCAATTGTTTCAAGAAACAGCTGTTTCATGTTACAGTGCCAGACCGACCCCGTCAGCTCAGTTGAACAAATGGATTTAAGAATCCGCAACAACAAAACCTCCTCTGTTACCGATTTTCTGCTTTGTGAGCCATCCAGCCCACATCTACACTTCAGGAGTATCCATCCTGCAGCTAATTTAGCTCAGGGAAAACCAAGCACTTCCTGCTTCATGTTGCTGGGAATAACCGCAGTTCTGAAAGTTCAAGAAATGTTCGATATAACTCGTGTATTTTCTGCATGGCTGGATAAAAGATGCTGTGCACACTGAAAGAAAGAAGATAACTCAGTGTCAGTGCTTGAACTTAATTTCAACTTTTTAAAATCTGCCAGAAAAATGGAGCAGCATGCATCCGAAACGTTGCTGAAGATATTTGGCATTAAAGATCCAGCACCATAAACTTGGTTGCTATTGTGAGACATTATGGCGTGTTAGAACATGCTGAAACCAGTGTGGTCAGTGGATGTGGGCCTTCGACAAGCACAAGGCCAGTACACACTGTGACTGTGCAGCAACAAATTACTACAGCACCATGTCTTTAAACTTCACAGGAAAATTGTGTGCAGCAAAGAAAACCTGAGACAGTTCAGGGTTAATGAAAGCCACAGCAGTTTGTCCTAAAGTTAATTACCAGAGTTATCGTAGTTTTAATTAGTGTCAGTGTCGTGCTTGTCTGGTCACGGCGTTTTGATCTCAATTAAAATCACAAAGTTTGTGATTAACGTGATGATTAGAAGTTTTAAATCATGGATGGAGCAGTGTTTCACCCACATAGACGGTCCGCCCGGGTATCGTAAACTCCCAAACTTTTTTTAGTTTAGTTTTGTTTTTTATCCACTCAAGAGAATGATGACATCATTGATCGATTTACTAGTGGGTGACCATCATTCTTATTTTGATAGTTTTGTTCCTGCCAACCAGCCCTGGCCCTTCCTGTTCTTTCCTTATCAGATTTTTATTGTTCCAGAGAGTTTCTCATCCCGTTGCTGGGTGGAGTAACTTCACTGTAAAGGTCTGCTGGCAGTGCCTGTTCTGTTGTGTGGACGGTAACTGTAATCAGAACTTACAGCAGGTTGGAAACTATGTGCTGCTCCATCTGTGGGATGTGGAACTCATTGGAGAGGTGGCTGATCATTGCTCTGGCATCCATTGTTAGTGGTCGGGACACACGTGCACCTTCCTGTCGCTAAAGTCACAAGCAGAATCTAATTATATGGGAGACAGAGTGAAGTTACAGTGAACACTTGTGTTACCTTTCACTGTTTCCAATAAACTGTTGTATTCTTCAGGCCTTCATCACTGGAATACTCAAGTTCTCAGTGTACTCGCTTTTTCTCAGATGGACCATTGAGAGTATTTGACTCCACTGCGATGCTCAGCACATACGCACACGTCCCTCTTTCGTGTGTCTCGTTGTTTTTGGCTCGTTCCAAACCTTTTTAAAATTCAGTGACTTTAAATGTGAATGTTTAATCGTTGCTCTCAGAGTTTCTCAACCACAGTAACCGAAAATACTCTGTTAGAAATCTCACTGAATCAGCTTTTAATGCAAAACTAAAACGTGTGGTCCAGTTCTGTTTTTTCAGAATTTTTTAAAGTAGCCAACTCCTGACTGCACTTTGATGTGTGGTTTGATAATCAAATTCAGTTATGATAAGCAGGTACACGTCTGGGTTCAGTTACGATAAAATGCCCAGCGAGCTCCATCTGTAGGCCTGCCGCGGCTGTTTGCTGGAAGCCTTCTGCAGAGGGTGAAAGAAAATACATTTTTGCAGACAGACTGAGGTCTTTAAGTGGAATCAGGTGGATCAGAAAGTCCAGAGAGCAGGTTCAGGTCCTGAACCTGCCTGAAGACCTCCACCGTGTGGCCTCATTATCCAGCCACACACACCAAACCCCCCAAACAGACCACCAGCCCAGCTAATTGGAGATGTTGTATCACCTCCCTCGTGTCTTTTGCTCTTTCTGTTTCTTACACACACACACACACACACACACACACACACACACACACACACACACACACACACACACACACACACACACGGTGACCCAGTGGGAGTTGGCAGCTCGGAGCGAATTGAAAGAGAAGGCAGAAAGTCATTACTTCTCTCACTAGAGTGTGTGTGTGTGTGTGTGTGTGTGTGTAATCCCACCATCAGTATGCCGCTCATGCTTTGCAACAGAAGGGAGGAAATTGAAGAGAGAGAAAAAGAGAGGAGGGAGAGAATAGTAGGAGGGGGGAGGCGACAGTCCAACACGGAGTTCTTTTGATTACAGATGGTAAATGTGCCTTCAGTTACCACCTCCTCCTCCTCCTCTTCATCGTCTCCTCGCTCCTTCTCACTCGGGGGATTTGAGGTGGACGTGAGTGGAATCACTGACTGCGCTGTGCGTGCGTGTGTGCGTGTGTGTGTGTGTGTGTGTGTGTGTGTGTACGCGCTGTACTGTATTTTGTATGGCAGTGGTTTTATTATGGAGCTAAGCTGGGGTCACAGAGGTCGTCTGCTGGAAGTTTTAAAGCTGAAAGTGCTGTTTGTTACCAGGACTGCCCAGTTATGACGGGGGGGGTTAATCCCAGTTATTTTGGCCAATAATTAAAATTTGGCTTGTTTAACATAATTTTAATTAGAATAACACTTGCAATGGATTCAATTAACATTATTTATAGAAGAGTTTTCTTGAACTTTAAATATATTTCAAATGAAACAAACAAATAACAGAGAAAAGCAACGGAAGGATACGGGAACAATCGGTCGGGTGTGCAGCCACAGTAACAGTATTAGTTTATTCTGAAGCCACGTGCTGGTCCGGTGCACCCTAACCCTGGTGCGTGATATAGGCGCCTTTTATAAATTCTCCCTCCACGCTGCATTACATGCGACGTGCCCCACTGGGACCTTTTTTATTCTTTCTTTTTTGTCTTAAACGCCTTTCTTACTTTCACTTTAATTCGCCGTTTGAGTTTAAGAACTAAAAACTACTCGGTTAGGTTTAGGAAATCAGGGTTTGGATTTCTCTGGAAGAAAGTGACTCATGCATACGAGTATGTTCTGCATCTCTGTGGGCTGCAGAGGAGGCGGGATTAGATGTTACACGTCACATTTGTCGTCATGTACCCACCGCTGCCATGCTGTCTCCGTACTGTGTCATCCAGTTAGGTTTATAACTTAACATCGGTTGCTGACCTCAGCGTAAGATTTCTTTGGAGAAAGAGAAACAGTTTTGTGTTGTTCTTCTTTGCTCCCACCAACATAATGAGGGAAATCTTAGGTACAGTTAGAATGATAGAAGCCAATCTAAAATGGGTTCATATCAGGAAAACCTTTAGAAAATATAACACCAAATGTGGATGGCGCAAGAACTTTATTTCTCCAAAAAATCCGCCCAGTCAGCGGACTTCAAAGATCCAAAGAGGTTTAATGGGAATAATCGCTCGGACATCGGTTCCCCAGCTGTCTGCGTTCACAACTGAGTATAAACCCAAAAGCCAGCTGGTTTCCCAGGGTCTCCTGCTGGCAGGACGTCCTACAACCATCTCGTCTGGGACTCACCAACGAGGCATCCTAGTCAGGTCTTTGAACCTTGGCTGGCTCCCTTCAGTTTGGAGGTGTATCAGCTCTACTATTAATTTACTGGTCCCATAAGTGAGCGTAGGAATGTAGCTTAACCAGGAAATTGCTTAACTTATCGTAGTGAATAATATTGCCAAAAACCAAAATGACTGTAATTATTATTTTTCTTTTTAATCAAGCTGCATTATTTACATTGTTACATTCTAAAAGACAGGTGGAGCTTCCCGCTCTGAGAAGTGAACCCAGCGAGTGTGCGGTGCCTCCACTTTTAATCGCTTACGCCTCACTTCCAGCTCCATGACAGAACTTCATCAGTGCCTATATCAATATTTATACTATCTATGGTTGCAGCCAATGTTTTCACCACTGTATGTGGTTTAAATGTGGCCGATGAGCGTACACTTAGCTGTGACAGGCTACTGATTTAGCAGTTCATTAATGTGCCTGCACCTGTACTCGCCTTACGTCAGTGCAAATGTCAGTCAGAGCTCCTCGTTAACAGCTTCTTCTGTCTCTGTTTGTCTCTGCAGGACTGAGCACAGCAGGAAACGCCACACACACCTGACAGGTAAAGCTATTTTTGCTCATCGCTAATTTAGCCACGGCGTCTGTTTGCTGGTAACGAGGAGCACGGCTGCAGACAACTGCAAACAGCTGCGATGGATCACAATCATCTTGTAGATTTGTGGCACTCATGCTTGCAGAAACAATGATTACACTCATTACTGAAATAAATAAAAACTCTGCTTTTACTTATTTAACTCCCCCCAAACAATTTTCTCGGGACTCGATGGTTCGTGTGATATCTTACTGTAACATCTGATCTCAGTCTGTCGTGTCATATGAAATCTCTTTTAACCACGACGTTGTTATCGTGGGGTAATGACAGATAAATAGCAGCTTCACCAAACTTCTATTTTTAATCCTGTGAAAACAAGATGGGAAGTTGTAATCACAAGAAACAGCCTGTTATCCCAGGATATCAAGATCGCAGAGCTGTTTTATCGAGCTCTCTTTAACCGAAAAATGGAGTGTGAAGCAAACAAAGGTTAGAAAAACTCCACACGGGAATCCAAAAAGTGAAACGCAGACTCGCAGCGATGCAGATGAGGAGGTGAGACTGAGCGTTGCCGGGTTGCGACCCGGGTAAGAGCAGCCTCGCATCTCACGTTCCTGATTAATGATGCAGCTGTTCCCAAACAATGAAAACACACGGACACGGTCAGGTTGTCATCACATGTGCACACCTCACTCTCACATACAGGAAGCTGTCACGCCTCTGTGTCCTTTTCCACATGTCGGTTATTCAGCTCAGACGGCACACCTGTTGATTGGTTCGGATCGAGCTCGGATCGCGTTCATGCCATAAACGAACCGCTCTGGAGTTGATTTGGAATCGCACTTCTGAGTGCAATTACTGTGTTCACACCGGCCCCAATGAAAAGCACCAGGTGGGAAAATTACACATCCTAAGTGCAAAGTAGCAGCAGTAAAGCATGCATGGGTGTCACTCAAAAACACATGCTGTAGCTGAGCTGATCTAGTCTACTGGTATCTGAAATCAGGGCAGTGAGCAAAAAGAGAACCGGAGAACAAGTGAGAGGGAGCTTTTATTGGTCCAGGTGTAGCTCACACATCCAGTTACTTCAATCAGCTCCTGCAGAACAAACCACAACACAAAATCCAAAATAGAGACACCCAGTGCCCAGGGGTCGTCACAACTCTCGCCCAGGGTCAGGGTAAGGATCTCAGTAGCTCAGAGTGGTTAAGAGTGGCTCTTCCTTCGCTCTGGCAGGAATCAGCTGAGATGGTTAATCAGACCAAGACACCACCTAAAGACCGCCACATTCACATGTTACAGTCACAGTGCAGGTAACAGCGGTTGAAGACCACAGCACGCCCAAAATAAATGCAACTGCCTGCAGTGAACCTTTGAACTTTGTTGTCTTTGGTTGCTTCGAAGTCAGAGATCAGGTCTACGACCGCTCTCAGGCAGGCCCTGTCTCCAAGGTGAATTTGGTGCATCAACATGGTGATGATCACTCTGACTTTAAAGATGTGCTGCACAGGAACAGGAGACGCAGGAAGTCAAAATGCGGCCATTACGTCATCATTTCACAAGCTGACAGCTGCGCGGTCGGCACATACCCAAAAACTCTCTGATGTCCATGTTTCTACATGAAATGTGTTCTTTTACTGCACCTGTCATGAGAGTGTGGACGTGGATAGGACACATGCATCGCTCACGTAGTGCAAAAACAAACAGATGTTCGAGCCTGTAAATAAGACGCCTGCTTAAACAAATGAAGAGAAATGAAACGGCAGTTACATAAATACACTGTTGGAGCTGCATCAAGAACAAATCACGTCTCTCTCGTGGAGCGTGGCTGAACTTTCAACATTTAGTGCAATGAAATTCTGCCAACTGGCAAACAAGCTTGGGCAGAAATATCAGAAATATCAGTGCTGCAGATGTTTTCAAGACCAGCTGTGCATACAAGAAGGACGATGTTAGAACTCTGACAATAAAATGACTTGAATCCTGTGATTTCGGAGGCAGAGGTAAGTGTTTAATGTTTCTGTTAAATCTGCTGTGTAAAAAAAGCACAGAGTCGATCATGGAGACGCTGCAGAGGAGTGAAGGAGTTTGTGCTTCAGTGTGAACTCTGCAGCCTCGTTTGTTTCCCTGCAGCTGATTTCTGGTTCAGCTCCAGATGACCTGTACTCCTCCACATTCCTCCCAGTGTGTGCACGTGTGTGTGTGTGTGTGTGTGTGTGTGTGTGTGTGTGTGTGTGTGTGTGTGTGTGTGTGTGTGTGTGTGTGTGTGTGTGTGTTTTCACACACTGAGAGGACACAGAGAGAGAGGGAGAGAGAAAACTCGGGAGGTGTCACTTTGACATATTTTTTTCACTCTTCATTGCAAACAACAGAATGATTAATTTACTGGTTTATTGATTAAGTGACTTGTTGATTGATTTTCGGGCGGCCTGTAAAGCGTGTCATGTTTTCCTTTTTTTTTTTTCTGTTTTTTTTAAATAGCAGCAGTGATATCCAAACAATCGAGGATCTGATTGATTAACCTCGCCCAGCAGCGCCCCCTGGTGTTTGGCATCTGCACTCTGTCTACATGTGAAATAAGCAACACAAAATATTTCCATCTTCCAAAAATGTATTTGCACCGTATAAGCTACAAACATGTAATGTGTAATGATCGTCTCTATCTGAGGTAACGACACCGATTGTGTAACTGGAACATCATCGGTTTAAAGATCCGTCTGAGGATCTTTGCCGTTGCCGCTCCGTGGTCTAAGTAATAATAGTCTTTCAGTGGAAGCGGGTCAGAGGAACATCAGGGATCATATCTGTCAGCGTTGTAGCCACTTCATCTATCAAGCATAACTCAGCTGTAGTGTTCACTCCCAGCGGTCACTGCAGTGAGGAGACTCACAGTGTTGTCAGCATGATACATCACTGCCCTGTGTGTGTGTGTGTGTGTGGGACGGTTATTGTTCGGATGTAGGACTCTGACGGTCCTATGGATAATCTACGTCTAATTGCGCCCGTTCTCACTGCAGCCTTCATCCCTGCACAGTAGCAGAGTTACCAAATGATCGGTGCCTCACGCTGATTGTTTTTCTCTGGAAAGGAGACAGAATTAAATTCTCTCTTGTTTTTGATTTATTGAGTCTGTCACTTTTTCGGGCGGTTGGTAGCCTACAGCAGAAATAACTTCGGATTGGATGGAGCGGTGTGAGACAGCAGCACATCAGAGGAGAAAATAACCGTGCGCGTTATACTCACTGTGTCTTACAATGCAGATTGCTCATTGGTTTTGATGTTTAATGTTAGTAATTGTCATGTTTGTCCCTATTTACATTTATATTTTTAAACATTCATTAAATCAGACCAGCAGGTCGTTTGCATGCTGGATCAAGGTGTGACCAAGAAACTGAGTTGTGACTAAAACAGCTATAAGAAAGGTGGGCGTGGCTGTCTGTGGATATGTGAATGTGTTTAAGGGCTGCCGAGGCCTGCTGCTGGCCTCCGGGCCACAGCTTGAGAACCTCGGTGTGGAACGTAGCTGTAACTTTTTATTCTGATGATGCTGACTTGAATCATCTGATTATCATGGAGCCACTCACTAACGTAAGCTAGCCTGTGCAGGTTTGCCAAGTGGTTGTCATTAGCCGTTACCTTTCTCTCTGTGAGATGAATGTTTGTATGACGCTCCTGGGAAAACTTCTGCATGCAGGTGCATCTCTGTAGCCTTTGCGTTTGTTGAATTTCCATTACTTTGTGTCACCAATAAGCTTTGTAAATGTACAAACACGGCACCATAAATTCAGCTTCAGAGCCTTAGCATTTAAACCTGAGCAGCAGGCTCATGTGAGATTAACTGCTCCCGGCCGGCTGAGACATTCAAACAGTTTGTGACAGAAATTCATATTAAATAAAATGTAATAATCAGTCTGTAATTGTTTAAATGTCAGGGCAGCCGATTGAGTGTGCGATCTTTGTGTGGTTTAACCTTTATTTAACATGTTCTTGTGTAAATCAGTCGGCAGATTGTCTGAATAGTTTCAGAGTAATAAAGAGTCAAATACCGAGAAGAGCAAGATATTGATCTGTGAGAGATTTAGACTGTCAGGGCGTTGTGACTGGAACTGTGTCCTCACAAGTATAGGAGAGTGTGTGTGTGTGTGTGTGTGTGTGTGTGTTACATGATGGCCAATCATGGACTGCATTTCAGCTAAATTGTAGGCAAGTGATGGAAAAAGGAACAAAAAAATCTTTAAATCCATCCATCCATCCATCCATCCATCCATCCATCATTGCTGTTGGATGAGTTGTGTTGGTCTTTGTGATGCTGTTGCCGTTCAGTTCAGTTTTATTTATATAGCACCAAATCACAACAACAGTTGCCTCAAGGCGCTTAAGTCTGCTACACAATTTCCACTTCCCTTCAGCGCAGCTTTCTTCACTTCTCCACTGTAATGCAGATTTCTTCCAAATAGTCTTGATGTTATCCTTGAAATGGGGACATGCTGTCCTTCCTTCTGCATGGATGTTGTGGCCTGTCTCTCAGAGTTGGTGCTGCATTCCTGAGGTGGGAATCATGGTTTCCTTCAGATCCCTGATGTTGCCGTCTCCA